>NC_056751.1:559887143-559942143 GCF_019279795.1 Protopterus annectens | reverse complement strand
AAGATCATATCATTCTCTATAGGAGATATTATTTTAGCTGGTGACTTTAATTGTATACTACATGAAAGTGATACTACCACTATAGAGAAAAGAAGAATTACATCTAATGCAAAACATTTAAATGATTTTGCTAATTCTTATCATTTGAATGATAATAATCAGATAGATTCAAAATCATTACCATACACCTTTTTTTCTAACAGATACAAAACTTATTCAAAAATAGACAGGGTCTTTATTTCTAACCAGATGGTAACAGATTTAATTAATTCCAAAATCATTTCATGTCCTATATCCGATCATAATTCAATTGTTTTTGAATTCATGATAAAAAATACTCATAATGTTCAGATCAAAAGGATACCAGCATACTTAACTCAACTAAAAGACTATAAAGAATATATACTTTCAGAAGTAAAACATTTTTTAGACATAAATAATACTCCTGAAGTCTCCATTGTTTATGTTTGGGATGCCTTAAAATCATATCTATATGGACAAAGTATCAGATGGTATAATAATAAAAGGAAATCTTGGGATAAGGAATTGTTAGATATTCAAAGTAAATTAGACTCATAAACATAATAATAAAGAAAATATTATGGACAAGAAAGTTATTGAAGAAATAAACAAACTAAATGAGAAATACAAAGACATTTTAACTCATAAAGTTAAAATAACTTTAGAGAAATACAAGTTTCTGTCTTATTCAATAAGCCCCAAATACTTACATAGACTTAAAAATAAAACAAAAGGTTGAATAAACAAAACCATATCAAAGAAATCTTTTCTCTAAGGAAAAAGAAGAATGTTTCTAGTATACCAGAAATACTAGATGAATTTAGAAATCACTTTCACAAAATTAACCATAATAACATTAACATGGAACCTAAAGATAAAATAAAGGAGTTTATAACCACAAACATGAATAAAGCTTAATAAACAACAGATTAAACTATTGGACAAGAGTATTTCATATACAGAAGTTATTACACAAATAAATAAGCTTAAATCAAACAAAGCACCGGGTAATGATGGTATTATACCAGACATATATAAAATCCTTTCTAAAAGTACATATTCATTAATACATAAGGTTTTATTTTGGCCCAAACTGAGTTAATAACCCGCCCCCCCATCTTGGCAATATACATTTATTTCGCCAATTTTAAAACCTAATAAAGATCCAACTAGATCTTCTTCATATCGCCCATCTCATTACTTAATGTTGATTATAAAATGTTTATGAGTATTTTTGCTGATAGATTGAAGACAATCATTCCCGGCATTATAGATATAGATCAGACAGGCTTCATTGTAAATAGAAATACTTTTGATAATATAAGAAGAACTTTGACATTAATAGATTTTGCAAATAGGAAAAAGAAAGATTTAACACTTATTAGTCTTGATATAAGTTCAGCATTTGATTCAGTAAGTTGGGACTATCTGTTTACCTTAATGAAGTGCACAAACTTCTCAGATGCATTTGTAAATCTAATTGAGCATTTATACAAAGGAACGTTGGCTTATATTAAGGTAGGAACATATGTTTCACAAAAATACCCATTCTTAAAGGTACAAAACAAGGATGTCCACTTTCTCCACTATTATTCACTTTAGTAATGGAGCCTTGGGCTAATTTGATCAGAAACAGTACTGACATAGAGGGTTTTGAAATAGATGAAAATACAACATCCAAAATTCAACTTTTGCAGATGATGTTCTAATTACATCAGCAGGATCTAATTCTTCTATGCAGTCTCTATTTGATAACATGATGAATTTTAAAGTATTTCTGGTTTAATATTCAATGAAGAAAAACTAAAATACTACCTATATATACACGAAAAATATTCTCATTAGTGATTTTACTAAATATGTACCCAATTCAGGTCAGATAACTTATTTAGGTATAATACTATCTAAAGATATTAAATCTATTATATATAATAATTATAATACCTGTTTTCTTAATATACAAAATCTTTTAATACCTGGAATAATATGTTTTTTACTATGGAGGAGAGACTTACAATTATTAAAATGATAATATTCCCCAAGATTTTATACTTAATACAATCAATAATACTTCCACCTACAAAAATAATTATCAAGAAACTGAATACACTAATGTTAAATTTCCTATGGGCACCTAATAGACCTAGGACTGCATTAAAGAAACATACTAATAGCTGGTCTCAAGGGGGTATTTCTTTTCCAGACTTTAATTTATATACTATCTCTTCTATTGTAAAAGTTATTACTTTATTAATAGATCAGTCATATGTCACAAAATGGAAAGATTATTGGGAGCTAATTAGTATGCACTTCATGAAAATCTCCTTAACACATAAAAATATGATTGTAAATAACTCCATGTTATGGTTACTAAAGGAATTTTGTACTTCACCTATTACACCTAAACATATGGTTTGTTACCCATTAAATATTATTATTAGTTATCGTAACTTTATATTCATGCACCCTAAGTATAGGGAATGGAATTTTATTGTATTCCCTATAATGTATACTCAGGGTATGCTTTTGTCATCGACTTCTGAAGGAACTCATTTAGCTATAGATAATGATCTAAAGTACTGGTATCAGTTGATATCTGATAATAAAGTTAAAAATCTAGATTTCTTAAAACAAGAATTTGATTTAAGAGAAACTTGCTGGTTAGAGGTTCAGACCTTTAGACAACATCTCATTAATAAAATAGATCTAATGTCTATAACAGTTAAAGAATCTATTCCAACACTGATTGATTATTTGATATTAAATTTACAACATAAAGTTTCTGATAAAGGTAAACTTTCATACATACATAAAATTATCAGACAAGAAACCTTTTACAGTGTAGATTCATACTGGAATTATTTCACTTCTATTAATGGGGACCCACCAAATCAACAAGATAAACAATATATATTGGAATCTGCTTATAGAACTATGTCTTCCATTGTCTGGAGACTTTATACATGGAAATTTTTACATAGATCTTTTTATACACCTTTGATGATGAATAAAATAAATAATAAAGATAATTTATGTAAGAGATGTAATGTAGAAATTAATGCTGACTGGGCTCATATGTTTTATGACTGTATAAAATTGAAAGAATACTGGAAGTCAATTAATGAATTTTTGCAGGCTCTTTTACAGATAATTTCATTATTTCTAAATCTCTTATATTATTCAACACACCTGTACCTCAAAGTGTTAAAAGGTTAAGCTTCCCTTGTTATGGTCTATTCTAGCAGTGGCTAGGAAAATAATAACTAGAAATTGGATTTCAGATACACCTCCTTCGTTCAATGAATTTAAAAATGTTATGAATATAGTGTGCCATATGGAAATAAACACAATTAGGACAAGAACAAATAGAAAAACATCTTATTATATTGTATGGGATAATTTACAAAATTTGTTAAAAAAATTTTAATTTCAATAGCATGGTATTTTAGTTTAATTAATTGATCTGATTGTAGTGGATGTCTTTGTAAATACTTTAGTTGTTTTGTTGAATATTATAATAATACCTATTTTTAATTACTTGTATAAAATTGTTATGATATTTCTCTTGTATGTTAAAACAATAAACCTGTTTTGAAAAAAAGAAAGAACCTGGAGTAAAACCCTGATCCGACTTGATCTGGGGGGACGGGCTGGATGGCTCTTTTTTGTACAAGCTGCTGAATTTCTGCAGCAGCCGCCTTCCTTTGACTGGGTGGGACTTTGGGAAGGCTTCTGATTCTGGGGTTTACTATGAAGGGAATTTGGTAACCTCTGGATATAATACAAAGCACCCAGCGATCTGTTGTTATGGACTCCCATTTTGCCAGGTGCCTCAAAAAACACCCCCCGACTGCCTACAGAGTGGAGCAGTCGGGAAACCCCTCAGGGGTTCTGTGTGGGCCTCTCAGAGAACGGTTCTCTGGACCCAAAATTCCTAGGACCCCCTCTGCCTCTGGGGCGGCGTCCTCCCTGTCCTCCTCTGCCACGAGAGGACTGGTTGTCCTGAGCAGACTGGGATTGATGCGATTTTCGGAACCACATCTTCTTCTGACCCTTTTGGTTCTTGGAAAAGGACCTCTGGGGTGCAGAGAAGCGGACTCCGATGGCAGACAAGGTCTTCCCGTCTTTCTCGCTCTGGACAAGAGTGCCACGAACGGTTTTGCCGAACAGTGCAGAACCATCAAAAGGGACATTCGCGAATGACGCCTTGAAGGGTTCCGAGAAGTCACAGTGATGGAGCCAGGTCTGTCTCCTCATGACAAGCCCGACTCCGCCTGCTCTAGCGGCTCCCTCTGTAGCATGAGACAACAGCCGCATAGAGGTGTTAGAGATAGAGCGGAGGGTGGCCATTCGGGAAGAGTACAGATCCTTGTCTCCCTCCGACATGGACCCTGGGGGGGAAGCAGCGTATTCCTTAATTAGATCCCGCTGCATCCGAATAACGTGTGCCATGTAGTTCAAGGCCCTCATAGAGAAGGTCGCTGAACTGAAGGCCCACTTCCCAAGACGGTCCATCGCGCGAGACTCCTTGCTCTGAGGATGAACCGTGGGGCTCTCCTCAGCCAACTCTTTCTTGGTGGCTGCAGCCACCAACATGGCATCCACAGGGGGACCTCTGCTCCAATGTGATCTCTCTGCAGGGGGGCTCATAATTTTGTCTGGACGCTTGGGGATCGGCTCTACGGTGTCCGGTTCCTTCCAAGCCCTAGAGGATATGAGATCCACCAGGGGGTCGGGTGGAGGGGACACCCAAGAGGTAGATGGTCCTGCCTCAAACGCCTCAAGGAATATGGACTCATCAGAGGAAGCCTTGGGGGCAGACCACCCACCCCTGATTTTGAGCATTTCCATGATGTCTCCAAAGGAGACATCCTCGAGGTGACCTAGGGAGCCTTCCCCTTCATCCAAGTCCGTATCTTCGGTGAGACTCTCAGGGGAGTCCATGTGCCTCCTTTTGCACTTTGCCTTGTGAGGAATCTCCTCGGGGGGGGGCTGTCCGAGGAGTCCTCACGGGCTGTATCCTGTTCCACTGGAACTCCTAAAGGCGCTGAGGCAGGATGCCCCGAGGGCCGGATGAGGGGAGCCAGGACCAGATGAGAAGGAGTGCGGGAGGGAGCCGAAGCCATGACCGGAGGCCTGGAAGCACTCGACAGTGCCCTCTCCACCGCAGCGAAAGCCGAGGGGAGCCGCTCTCTGACAGATCCGAGATCCGACTCCCACTCGGATCCGAAGCGGGGACTGGACCCGGCGCCGAGAACGTCGGATCTGAAGGACCAGTGTGCTACGACCGGGACAGAGCCGAAAGCACACAGAATCCCTCGGATCCGAAGCTCAGCCCATGGCTCCGAGAGGTTGGATCCGACAAACTCGAGGGAGCAGTCGGAGCCGACGTGCCCAGCACGGTCGGCTCCGACCTGCCCCAGATCCAATGTGGCTCGGCTCCGAGCGTGGAATACGGGTCGGAGAAGGAGCTATAGGAGCGAAAAAAGGGGTCGAGCTCCCCCCCCCGAGGGGGAGGCAAGAGCACTCCCATCTGCATCTGGGCCTGGATGAATCTCCTCATCATCCGATCCATGTCCGCATCAGATATGCTAAAAGTGGACCTCAACGAGGCCACCGAGGCAGACCTGGAGTGTCGCCTCGATGACCTCGACGGGGACCGGATCACCTCCTCCTCGGGTCCCGGGGAGAAAGGAGGGGATCGGATCCGAGGAGGAGGAGATCGAGAAGACTTGGACGGAGAAGCCCTCTTGGCGGGCGGGGCCGAAGAGGAGTCCTCGGCCCACCGCTTAAGGTGCTTCTTCTGCCGCTTCTCTTTTCTGGCCTCCCTATCCTCCGGAGCCGAAGCGGGAGGTTGAGTCCCGGTCAGAGGAAGGGAGGCAGGAGTGACCGCTACCGGAAGGGTAGCTGGCACCAAGTACCGGAGGTCGAAGCAGAGTCTGGGGGTAGAAGGCCCGCCAGAACTAGCTTCGACCTTCGATCCTTGAGTGCCCTGGGGTTGAACGCCACACAAATCGCGCAACCTGAAGAGAGGTGTTCAACCCCAAGGCACCTAACGCACCGAGTGTGGCCATCAGCCGGTGAAAGCTTGTGACCACACTCGGTGCATTTTGAAAAAATGGCTTTAGGGGCCTCCGACATTACTGTAGTAAAGCACACTCACTAGGCCCCTAACACTCAGTCACATACACACGCTACGACCAGTGGGGGAAGGAGAAATATTTTAAATTAAATTAAAAATATAAGATATAAGATAGTGTAAGGGTAAACCTACCACACACACAATCAGTCACTCAGAAAGAAGAAATAAAAAAAACTTTTGCTCTCACAAAAACGCTAAGAGCTCTGAACCTAGCTGTTGCTTGAAGAGCAGCAAACTAGATCTGAGGTCAGTTAGGGCAGGCAGGGGATTATGGGTAAGGGGAGGAGCTAGGAGCTTGGATCTATGCTATGATAGAAGTTGCCGGCTCGGATCCGAGATCGGATCCGTATCCCACAGGTTGCTGACAAATGAAGTTCCTACTTCAGATGATAGGTGTTTCCGCATTGTAATGGGCTGAAATGGCAGAGGCATGAATCTTAATTGATGAGAAAGAAAGGCCTTTGTTCAGCATCTCAGTTAGGTATTGTAAAATCTGAGGGATATTTGATACACACGTGTCAATGCCTTGTTCCTGGTTACAAGCACAGAATCTCTTCCATTTCTCTGCATAAGATTTTCTGGTACTGGGCCTCCTGGCCTCCAAGATAACATCCAAAACAGCTTTTGAAAGAGTTCTGAATGGCTACATTATCTGCCATGCTGCCAGATCTAAGGTCCTGAGTTGGCTGTGCAGGATCGGATTGTTTTTTTTGGGTCATCAAGTGAGAAGTTTGAGGCAATATCCATGCTGGACCTTGAGACAAGCTCTTTAGGATTGGGTACCAGTGCTGGCATGGCCAGTCTGGTGCAATCAGTATAATTTTTGGCTTCTGTTGTCTGACCTTTAGGAGTACCCCGGGTAGGAGAGGCAGTGGAGGAAAGGCATATACTGTTAGATTTTTCCAGCTGAAGGATAGGGCGTCCACTTTCCATGCTTGCTTGTGATGAATCCTTGTGCAAAATCTCTGCAATTGGCAGCTGTGAGGGGAGGCAAATAGATCTATGTCTGGGCATCCCCATTTCCTTATTATCATGCTGAAGACTTGTGGATCCAGTTTCCATTTGTGGGAATCCATGAGGTTTTTGCTTAGTTCGTCTGCCAGAGTATTTGTTTTTCCTGACAGGAATTGTGCTTGCAAGTGAAATTGAAAAGCCAATGCTGTGTCCCATAAGGTCATTGCTTGTCTGCAGAGGGGGTAGGAATGTGTATCTCCCTGCTTATGTACCACATGACCGTAGTGTTGTCTGTCTTTATCAGTAACTGTCCTGGATGAAGCCGGTCCTTGAAAGCTGTCAGGGCATTTTGAACAGCTAGCATCTCTTTTTTATTGATGTGAAGATGCATCTGGTTTGCAGGTCATGTGCCCTGAATAAATTTTCCTGCCATATGGGCCCCTCCAGGCATAATCTGATACATCCGTTGTCAGTGTCTGTCTGGCTGTGGGCAGACTGAATGGCAGACCCTTGTTGTGGTGACAGGCTTCTGCCCACCATCGAAACTCCTGTTGCAGGCAGGGAATGAGTGCAATTACTGTCTCCAGGCTGGGGCAATGCTGAGTCCAAACACTTTTTGGATACCAGTGTAGTTTCCTCATATGCAGTCTGGCATATGGAATTAGTAGAATGCAGGATGCCATGAAACCCAAGGCCTGCAGGATTTACCTTGCAGATAAGTGGGTTTTTGTTGCCAATTTCTTGAAGTAAGTAGTCAGATGCTTTTGTTTGTCTGGCATGAGATAAGCCATCTGGGCAGTTGTATTTAAGCTTGCACCCAGGAATATTATCTCTTGAGAGGGCACTAGTTTTGATTTCTTTTCATTTACTGTGTACCCTAGGCCAATTAGAAATCTTTTTACAAATGCCAGATGCTTTAGAAGAATATCTTTGTTCTCTGCTTGAATTAGGCAGTCCAAGTAGGGATATATTTGAATTCCTTTTTGTCTGCAAAATGCAATTACTGGTGCCAGGCATTGTGTGAAGTCCCTGGGCGCAGTAGATAAGCCAAAGGGCAGTGCAGAGAATTGGTAATGCATTGAGCCAGCTATGAATCTGAGGTAGCTTTTGCAAGATTGTCTGATTGGGATATGCAGGTATGCCTCCTTTAGGTCCAAAGTTACGAGCCAAGCCTTCTTGCCCAGCATGGGCAGTAGCTGCTGTAGAGTCAGCATCTTGAATTTTGGAACTTCCAGAAACGTATCTAGTATAGACAGGTCCAGTATTGGTCTCCAGGTTTTGTCCTTTCTGGGTACTAGGAAACGTCTGGAGTAAAATCCTTGCCCCTGCTCTTGTTGTGGTACTTGCTGAATGGCTCTCATGTCCATGAGGGCTGTAATTTGTTTTTGTGCCTCTGCCCATTGATTGTGTGGCAGGTCTGGCATACCTTTTGACCTTGGTAGAGTGTGCAAATGGAACCTGTAGCCTTGGGTCACTATGTTCAGGACCCATTTGTCTTGGGTAACCATTTGCCAATTTGATGAAAAAAGTGCTAGTTTTCCCCCTAAGGGGGGCTGCCAAAAGGAAACTGCTTGGATGTGGTAGAGGAAAGTAATTGGGACTGTTTCCTGTAAGGCTGTGATTTGTCTTCTCCGCTTTTGGAGGTAGGAGCACCCCATTGTTTAGGCCTGTATGAGCCTTGGGGCTGATATCTGCCCCTGTGACGCCTGTATCTGCCTCTTTGTGGCCTGTCTGATATTGGAAAGGACCAGTTTTTAGAAGGCCAGTTCCTGCTAAACCTGGGTGGCTGTACCTGTAAGAAATCATTGACTGTCTGCATGGATTTTGCTTTATACTCCATTTTTTTCAACACCTCTTCTGCTTTAGTACCAAACAAAGTATCATGCTGTAATGGTGCATCTAATAATTTTGCTTTAACATGATCAGGCAGATTCTGTTCCTTTAACCAAGCACGCCTTCTAATAACAGAACCTGTAACAGTGGCCCTGCAAGAGGCCTCCAGTGAATCATAACCACATTGCAAAGTATGCTTTCCCACTTGTTCAGCTGCATGCAATAAATCCTGTAATTCCTTGTTTTCTGAACATTCAGTATTTGTCAACAATTCCTGTTTAAGCAGAGACATTAAATATTGCTGATATTTAAGCATATGAAACTGACAATTTAAAGCCCTTACAGCCAGGGTAGCAGAAGTGTAGACTTTTTTCCCCCATCTGTCTAGAGCCCTAGAATCCCTATCAGAGGGGACAGGGTTTTTTGCATTGGAAGCTTTGACCCCTTTGGGACCCTGAGATATTGTTTCTGGGTCAGCAGCGGGGTTTTTATATAGAAATTTATGAGAATCCAGGACCCTGTAGTATCTGAATGGCTTATCAGGTGCAGGGGGTAAAAAGTCAGGGGACAGGCCGGACTCTGAAAATACATCATCTACAATGTCTATAACAGGCGGAATAGCAAGGGGTCTGTGCTGAGGAAGTAGTAGAAAGTCCCGGAGCCTTTTCTTAGATTCAGAATAATCTTGGCTCTTCCAGTGGAAATGCTCCCTCATGGTATGCAGGGTTTCCCCAAAAGAATAATCCTCAGGAGGAGAGGTTGAAGGAATGGATTCTTCAGCATCAGAATCCTCATAGGGAAGCATGGAGTAATCCTGTTCAGAAGAGGAATCAGAGGAAATAGAAACTTGATCCGAAGAATCATACTCTGTCTCTTGCCTAGGCCTCTTATCAGGAGGGGGAAGGGAGCCCCTGATGAAAGTAATTAGGTCTTCGGCCATTTTGAGCATCTGTTTTTTAGGCATGGAAGTCTGAGCAGGAGAATGCTGTACTTGTTTCTTTGTCTTTAGAGCTGCTTTAGTCTTTGAAGCTGAAGATGGCTTAATATACAGTTGTGTAGGTCTGAAGACACCCTCAGAAGCCGATGCCTGTTCAGCGGCTCCAGACCCATCTGAGGGAATGATTTCTGTGTCCAATACCTGAGTATCCAGAGGCCCAGTCTGCTCCATGTGGGAGTTGGAAGCATACTGTGGCTCTGAGGTAGCGGGTGCCAGGGGCTGCGAAAGCGCTTCACTGAGAATCGGCGACTGGCCTAGCAGAGGCCTTGTCAGTTTTGGACCTCGGATGCCTATCCTTTTCCTTGTGTTTTTTGCAAACTCCGGTTTTCGGCTGGTCCGACGGCATTATATAATTAAATCTTCAGCCAAAGTAATGAAATGCGAAATCGAACCGACACTTAATAGTGTGTTGGTTAAATCTAGCACAAACCCGACAGCTAGCAACGTTGTGATCAGGGCCTACGCAAGGAATACAGTAAGAATGAAAATCCTTATGAGGTATTTGCTTCCCACAAGAAATACAATTGTTAACTTTTTCTGACATCGGTCTGGAGGAAGAAAAAAGTTTCCCCAGCGGGGTACTTAGCTTTAATGAAGACTTCGGATCTGAAATTCGGATTTGAATATCACAGGAGTCGGCCGACCGGCACTTGCGAACTGCTTTTGCTTCGGGCACCACGAGGCAAGAAGGACTGAAGAAAATGGCGTCGGCTGCATCTTTTATACCCCTGGCACACTGACGTCAGGGAAGACGCGACAGCAACTGACGCCGGACCTAGACTTTGGAATTCTGTCCGACTGAGGGTAGCCTGCCAGCAGGATAACTAAAGAGTAATGACTGCAACAGTGAAACACTATGAACGTCAGTAGGGAGAGTACCCAAGCTTTAGGTAGGAGCCTGGGAGGTAAGTTGGGAGACAGTCGATGAGACCCTGCAAAACTGACCTGGCAAATCCAGCCCTTGCCCTAGAAATCAAGTCTAGCTTGTAATGTTTGGTGAAAGCATGTACAGAAGACCAAGTGGCTGCTTCCAGAATGGAAGCGTAGTCCATGCCCCTGAAAAAGGCTGCTGAAGAGGCATCTGCTCTGGTAGAATGGGCTTTCACATTGGAATTCAATTCCTTTCCATGAAAGGAGTAGCAAAATGAGAAAGCCTTAGAAATCCATGAGGAAATGCTCTGTTTTAACACAAAAAAGGCCGGCACTCTAATGAGAGGAAGTTATAAGTATTTAATGCATATAAACATAGATGCATAAAAAGCATATCGGTTTCGGCTATCAGCCTTCTTCAGTGTGCATATGCATCTTGCTTGGATGTCAATGGGGGTAGCAAAGAGAGACGAGGAGAGATGGCTGACAAATGCACTTTTACAGAAGAATATGTCAGTCCAGAATGTAGCAGCTCATACAAATAAGAAAGGAGCACAGGTACTGGAGCAAGTACTGGGTCCTGTTTGTTCTTGAGACACCACCTGGAGAATCTTTTCCATTTAGATAAGTAATTTCTCCTGCTACTAGGTTTCCTGGCCTCCTGCGGGACATTGAGTACGTCTTCTGAATACAGGTGTCTAAAGGGGATCAAAATTCTATCACCCATAAGGTCAGTTTGAGGTTGAGCACCTGTGGGTGTATGAGGGAGCCCCTGTCTTGTGCGAGTAGATTGAATTGGTGAGGTAACCTGTGGTGATTGCTCTTGGCTAATACAAACAGAGGAAAACAATGCTGTCTTGGCCAAAAGGGGGTCACCAACAGGATTTTTGGCTTGTCCCTCTGAATAATCAGAAGGACTTTTTGAGAGATATAAAGGAACATCCCCCTCCCATGAAAAAGAGAAGGCGCCCACCTGTCAAGCTTGTGGATGCACAGTTCTCATGCAAAAAAGGGGCAATCTGTCTGTTCTGGGAGGAGGCAAACAGATCTGCCTGGGGAATAACCCACCTGTGAATAAGACCCCAAAACACTTCCCTGTTAAGCATCCATTCATGAAAAGGTGCTAAGCTTCTGCTGAGGGTGTCTGCCATCACATTCTCCACTGAGGGAATGTATACAGCTTGCAGGTGTATGTGAAGGTTTGCCCCTAGGGATCAAATATGAATTGCCAAGGTGCAGAGTGGATAAGACCATGTCCCTCCCTGGTTGTTGACATACCACAGAACAGTCATATTGTCTGTGATCACCTTCAAGGTGCCTGGCAGTAGAATCTCTTGGAAGGCCTGAAGTACCAAGAGAAGGGCCCTCAGTTCTTTTATTTCTGATATGGTCCCTTTTTCTCAGGGTGGACCACTCTCCTGGGACTTTGTTCAGACTGTTGTTGCTGTGCAGGGTGGCTCCCCAAGTCAGATCTGATGCAACTGTGTAGAGGTGTTGTGTGGGGGAGGGATCTGCACGGGTAGCCCTTGATTGAGGATAATGTTGGAGATCCACCATGACAGTTCCTTTTTTAGGCATGGGAGTAGGGGGAGTGTAACAAAGGATGTGTGTAGTGGCTCCACAAATTCCTAAAGACCCACTGGATTTTCCTCATATGCAGCCTGACCAAGGGAAGCATGGGAATCAAGGAGGCCATGTGGCCCAAGACCCTTAGAAAATCCTTGGCTGAGATGGCTGGGAGAGGCAGGAGAGATTGGAAGTAGTGGGTGAAGGTTTCCACCTTCTGGCAGGGATAAAACCTGACATCATCTCTGTCCTTATCCTGCAGCCCAAGACCACCATGTCTTGATTTGGTGTCATATTGGATTTTTGTAGATTCACTGTGAAATCTACATCCTCCAAGATCCTGGCCACCATGTGTACGTGATGGGACAGGAAGTGACAGTCCTGGTACAGGACTAGGAGGCTGTCTAGGTATGGGTAAATTTGAATGCCCTGTATTCTGCAATGGGCGATAACTGGGGGTAGACTCTTGGCACTGTAGAGAGCCCAAATGGCAATGCAGAAAACTGAAAATGTGAGGAAGCTACTGAGAAACGCAGGAATTTCCTGTAGCTGGGGTGAATGGGGACATGAAGGCAAGCATCCTTCAGATCCAGGGATGCCATAAAAGCTTGGTGAGAGATAAGAGGCAAGAGATTCTGTAAGGTGAGCATCCTGAAAGTAGGCATATTGAAATATTGATTGAGTAGGGACAAATTGAGAATTGGTCTCCTAGGCCATCTTTTCTTGGGACCAGAAACATTCTGGAATAAAAGCCCTTGGCTGTCTTATCCCGAGGGACATGTTCTATTGTGCCCTGAGATAGGAGCTGATCCATAACTGCCTGAAAAAGGTGGAGCTGATTTGATGGAGGATGAGGGGGTCCCCTGGAAGGGTGGAACTGCCCACCAAGTCATGAAGTAACCATTTTTTACAATAGAAAGGACCTAATTCTCTAAAGTGATTTTCTGCCAGGAGGGTAGGGATAGGGTTAGACGGATGGACAGGGGGGTGGATCTGGGTAAGGAATACGAGTCACAGTGGAGGAGCTCTACCAGGATCAGGCTGTCTCCGAAAGGAAGTAGGAGTTGAGGTGGAGGAGGGTCTAGGGGTAGTTTGTTTCCTGGAGTGCCTCCGTCCCTTAGACTGGGCTGCAGCAGAGTGGGAGGACTGCCTCCTTATAAAACTGGTCTTTTGTAGGTAGTTCCTATGGTATCTAGGAATAGTCAAGATGAGCAAATGTTTCAAATTTTGCAGATCTTTGCCCTTTTCTTGGGGGGATTTAAGGAGCTCAGCTGAAGCAGTGCCAAAGAGAGCTTCTCTAGAGGTGCATCAAGTAATTTGGCCTGCACATCCAAGGGTGGAGGCTGGAGTCTCAACCAGGAATACCTCCTGAGGACAGAGGCAGATGCTGCAGACTTCTACAGCATCATAGCTACACTTGATTGAATGCCTGGTTACCTGAAAGACAGTAGAGAGTAGGGTAGTTAGCTGAGACTTGGTAGGAGAATCTGCTACCTCAGACATTAGGGCAGTAGCCTTAGACAATGAATCTAGGGCAAATTTAGTAATGTGGGTTTGATAATTAATAAATCTGATGGCCAGGGTGGAAGAAGTGTACATTTTCTTCCCCAGTCTGTCCATGAACTTGCTATCTTTATCTGTTAGGAACAAAGAAGTTGAGGGTAACTGTCTGGAGGATTTGTCTGCTGACAGTAATAACTGCAGTGTTTTCAGGAGAATTTTTGAACAGGAATTGGTCTGTTGGGGAACCTTGTAAAATCTATCAGGTCGTTTAGAGGCTGAGAGGCAGCCTGAAAGGCATCTTGGAAAGCTGGGTTGCAAAGGAACTGCAGACGGAGAAGGTTGTTCCATCTGCAGGAGCTCAAGATACCTTTTTTTTTTTCTCAGACACATCATAAGCCTCTCATTTAAACTGCTGTCTCATTAAGATAATGGTATCTCCAAAGGAAAATTCTTCACCAGGAGACTCAGGATTAAGGGAGTCTTCTTCTTCAAGGGTAGCAAAGTCCTTGGGGGACTCAATTTGGGAACAATAAGTCAGGGATTCATCTGAGGAAGAGGTTTCTTCCTCTGAGTTTTCTAGGGGTTGCACAGGGGGGTAGAACTGGCTGGGGCACCTGAGACTGAAAGGCCTGGAAGGCTCTGAACAAGTTCTGAGAAAAGGCTTCACATCCTGGTATAGATTTTGCAGTTCCGTGCTTTTCTTTTTATTTCTTTTTTAAAGAAACAGGATAAGTAGTCAGCTTGGGAGCCAACGGGGTGGAATGTAAAGCGGTAGCAGACCCCTCCAATGCTACTAGCTATGGTTCCCCCTCACCATCAGGGCCTGATGGTTGACTAACCTCAGCAGATGTACTCTGGATTAGAGTCTTACCGGACTCCTGAGGTGCAGCATGGGCATCTGGTCCAACTTCTCTGGCCTTCTTCCGATGCGGTTCCTTGTAGGTACCTACCCCACCTTCCATTACTGATGCCAAACGTCTGAGTCTTTGATTTTCTAAGTATAAATTTAAAGCAGCCAGATGGCTTCTCAAAGTTTTGGGAACAAAGGACTTGCAGATGTCACATGACTTGTAGTCGTGTCCTGCCTCTAAGCTTAACATAGACTTGTCGTGCATGTCCTTATGTGGAATCAGTCTTCCGCAACCACACTTTTCCTTTCTAGCTGACATGTATGTCTGGAAAGCAAGAAAAGAAAGTATAATCAAAAATCCCAAAAGGGTACTTAGCTTGAATGCGGACAGCTGAAGTCGAATAAACAACTGGATTCCACGAGTTAGTAATTGGACATCTGTAGATTACTGTGGCACAAGAGTTCCGAAGTGAGTACGTGCATAGGGCACATATATAGCAGACATAGGTTTATGGCTCTGACATGCAATGTCGCACGTATCCCTTATCCAAAAACTTTTGTATACCGGCTGGATGTCCAGTGCTGCAGGCAGCAACCTCCCTACTGTTATGAGTACTGCCACATGAGAAGAGAAGGACATTATTTTTATTGGACTAAAATTGCTGGTCATACCGCATTGCTACACTCACTATCCATGAAAATTTAGCTTCCTCTGAAATCACAATGGAGCAAGTCTTAGAATTCTTGTCAAAAGCTAAAAACAATGCTTCTACAGGACAATATAACATATTAGGCTGCATTCTCATCAGTGCTAAGTATGCACTATATGAGCTTAAACTATTCAACCTTAGCCTATCCACAGGGTTTGTGCCGGATGCCTGGAAAATACCACAGTGCCTCCTAATTACAGAGCCAGCAATACGTCAGCCTTATATGCAAATTGATGGGGCACACTGTAGAGCTCATTTATGCAGACAATGGCAACTTAACTAAATTAGATCCCACTCAGTTTGGTTTTGTGATGGGCAAGTTCTACCTCCTGAACCTAGTAAGATGCTGAGGACAGTGGCCAATCAGTGCAGGCAGCTCATCTTGACCTGGTCACTTCTTTTGACACTATTTTCCCATGCTGCTAATATTGAAGTTAGACAAGTTTACTGGAAATCTCTCTGTTATCTACTGAATTTCAAAATGGCAAACTCCAACAGTTCCCAAATAGTGAAAGTCACTGGTACCTTCTCTGAATGTAAAATTGTAAGTAGTGGGGTACTACAGGGATCAGTGCTGGGCCCTTTTCTGTTTGGCGTGTATTTTGCAAATATATAAGCCAATATTCCAGAAGTATAACTGACCAAGTATGCTGATGACTGCAAGTTGGAAATGATTATCCATTCATTCCCAGATACTAAACTCCTCCAAAAGGGCTAGAATATGCACATACCCAGTGTACTGAAAACGATAAAAAAAGCTGATCCCACATCATATCTTATAAGTGGTACCCTTGTTCAAACAGATACAGTTGTAAGAGACGTAGGGTACTTATGTGGAGAACTCTATCAAATTTGATCAGGTTTCCACCACAGTCACAAAATCCTTCTATATTGCCCAGTTAATTTCCAGGGGAATACCTTCAAGCTCCAAAGTAGTCATCTTATCACTGTTCTCTTCCCTTATCAGACCCATCTTCAATTATATACACACACACAGAGACATACACACACACACAGAGACACACACACACACACACACACACACACACACAGAGACACACACACAGAGACACACACACAGAGACACACACACAGAGACACACACACAGAGACACACACACAGAGACACACACACACAGAGACACACACACACACACACACACACACACACACACACACACACACACACACACACACACACATACACACTCTCTCTCACCGTATGTATAAACCTAAATATATCTCTCAATTGGAAAGGCCCCAAAGATTAACAAAAAATTAAAGGTCTTAAATCCTTCAATGATCCACATAGATTAGTACATCTCTCCTTACACTCAGTAGCCTGCCAGCTGCGCCAAGTTGAACTGTCTCTCATCTTTTGAGCTATTAAAGACCCAACCCTAGATGACCTATTTTTTCATAAAACCTGTGACTCTACAAACACTCATACAAGGGACCTCAATTTGCATCAACAAATAAACAAAACTCGCTAGAGGGAGAGGTTCTTAACTCAATGTATTCCTAGCCTGTGTAATAAGTTAGAACTACAGGTCAAGCAAAGTACTACTTTGTCTGCATTTAAGATTAGTCCTGACTACTGGATGTGTCGACATAAATGTACACCAAGTTTACCATGTTATGGGATTACCTTGACAATATGCACGAGTTTAAAATGACTGCTGTTAAGCAACTGCTTTTTGATAGCTCTACAGCACAAAAACGTTTAGCACAAAGACTCGGGCAAAAGAAAGTAGAAAGGGATGTCAACAAGCTGAGGGAGCCTATAACAAGGAAGATAACAAGGGATCCTGTAGAAGTTATTAGAAATACTTAGAAAAGTCTATGAAAGTCTGTATAAACAGAGAAATATGGAAATCAAGAAAAGGAACAAATGGAAATGTTTATGGAAGAATGAAATATGCCAAGGTTAGATGTAGAGGAGGCTCAATTACTAACAGTTAAGATAGGAGGGAATTAGATAAAAATGGTGATATATAACCAATCTACAGTAAAGTCCACAGGAATAGATGGCATTCCTGTGTAAGTTAGGAAGCTAGGAAAGGAAAAAAACTGATAAAGATCTGGAAGGTTTTGTTAAACTGTATTTTAAAAGGAAAAGTACCACCAACATCCTGGAAGAAAGCAGTAGTAACTAATACCTAAAGAGGGTAAAGATCCATCAGATACAGATTCATACAGGCCCATTTCAATAATAAACCATGATTATAAAGAGTTTATGTCTATAATGGCAACATTTATAGATATGGATACATATAGCTTTGTGGAGGGAAGGCAGACATTTGACAACGTTAACAGAACAGTGATGATCCAGAAAGAAGCAGAAGGTAAAAAAAATACCACAGTTGGTCAATCTTGATGCAGAGAAAGCACTCGAAGTAAGCTGGGACTTTGAGCAGAGCAATGGAAGCATTTGCATTCCCTGATAAAATTATAAGGTTGCTTATTATGATACAAGAGGGACTGGAGGCTAAAATTAAAGTGGAGTCCTCTCTGATAAACTCTTCTTGAGCAGAGGAACTAGGCAGGGGTATCATCTCTCCCCTTTGCTACTTGCATTATACTTAGAAAGTACAGTTTTGTACCTACCATAAATGTAGATGTTCGAGGATTCCCTTGCTGCAGTCCTGACAATTGGTCATTGCCCCAGATGTCAGAAGACCAAAAAAAGACAAGTCAAAAAAACAACTGCACCAAAAACATGTACAATATATATATATATATATATATAAAAAAATATAAATGTGTAAACCTACACAACACCACCCTGAAACACAGAGGGGAAGGAGGGAACATCTACATTTATGGTAGGTACGCAAATTATAAAGTAGCAGGAGCTGACAACATGCCTTGTAAAACAGCTGTGGCAAAACCAGCTCTAGTCTTAGAGTATATAGGCAGGTGATAATGCCTAGAGAAAGTATGCACTGAACTCCAAGTAGCTGCTCCAGAATATCCTTAGTTGCCACCCCCAAATGCTGTTGAAGTGGCAGTAGCCCTAGTGGAATGAGGCCTAATCCCAGCTGGAACCTTGCCATGATGGGAAAACATGCAATGCAAAAGCCAATCCACCTAGAAATAGTTTGTTTTGACACAGCAGGCTTCTGTGAACTTAAAAAAGCAAAGAAACAAGTAACTGCTGAGACTGCCTAAAATCTTTAGTCCTGCTCAAATAATAACGCGAATTGCCTGTGTACATCTAAAGTGTACAAAATCTTTTCCCCTTTATTTTGAGGATCTGCAAAAACGTAGGCAAATGAATAGTTTGGTTTAAAGCCACACTAGAAACCACCTTAGGCATAAAGGAAGGATTAGTATAATGTGATACCCTGTCCTTTATGGAAAATCTAGCCAACAGAAAAGCAGTCTTCCATGACAAATAGGTTGTAGAGTAAGTTTTTCCAACACAAAATTGAGATCCCAAGCAGGAGTAGGAGCTCTACGGGGTCTTATATTCTTTGCTCCTCTAAGAAACTGCTTGAACAAAGGATGCGAAAAACAAAAGGGTCACAATCATAGTGAGCTGAAATTGCCGCAGCATGAATCTTTAGAAAGACAAACCCTTGTCCAATAATTCAGTAAGATATTGAAGAGCCACACTCAAATTAGGCTCTGAAATTTCCATTTTTCTCCATAATCACATTTAAAACTTATTGAGGAAGCTGAGACCTACCATGCTTCAACACAGAATATGCCAAGCTGTGAGATGAAGAGATTGAAGCTTGACATTGTGCAGTTGCCCGTCCTTCTGAGATAACAGATTCAGAGGTAAAGGCCATGGAGGCTTTACAAGACTCCTTAGAAGTGGGCCAATCTGGAGCTATCAAAATCATCCTTGGCCTGTCCTGTCTGACCTTTAGTAATACCTTGGAAGAAGAGGTAGAGGTGGAAAGGCATAGACATGAAGGTTTTTCCAACTGAAAGACAGAGCATCCACTTTCCAAGCTGTGTGATGAAACCCCTTTGTGCAATACTTTGGCAGCTGGTGGTTTAGTGGAGAAGCGACAGATCTATGTCTGAGTTCCCATGACACTGTCAATTTCTGAAATACATGAAGATCCAGTTTGGGATCCATGATTTAATACATCTGCGAAGAGTCAGTTGCAGGCTTAACGCAGTCTCCCATAAATTGCCTGCATAGAGGATAAGAATGTGTTCCCTTGCTTGTTGATGTACCACATGACAGTTGTGTTGTCTGTCAGAATCAACACCTGCCCTGGAAGAAGTAACTCCTTGAACGCCATCAATGCAAACTGTAACATCTCCTTCATGTTGATATGTAGATGCTGTAGTCTGGCAGGCCACTTGTCTTGTATCCACTTTTTCATTTAGATGAGGTGACATTCCTGAGCCCACACCAAGAATTCCTTTTTGAAGCAAGGTATTAAAATGACAGTGTCCAAATCTTGGCAGTGCTGTGTCCATACATTTTGAGATACCATTGCAGCTTCAGATGCCATGAACCCTAATGAAGCACATGTCTTGAGAGGGTACTCCTAGGCATCTTGAGCCAGAATCAGGCAGAAGGATAAATTTGAATGCCTTGAAGCCTGCCCTTGAGATCCAAAGTTACCATCCAGGTTGCTGTAACGTCAACATCTTGAACTTGGGAATGTCCAGATAAGTGTTGAGGATAGATAAATCCCCTTTCTGACACAGGACTGTAGCCCCTATCTGAGTAACTGAGAAACTGGAGGAACATAAAATCTGTACCCGAAAAGAGACAATCTTCCCAATTTCTACTAAACTTGAACAACACATCAGACTGTAAAGGAGCTGCATGTCTAAGAACAGAACTAGTAGCAGCCAATCAAAACCACACTGCAAAGAATGCTTACCTTCCGCCAAAGCATCCATGGCTAGAGTGGAATACCTATCAGGCGAGGAATAGCTAAAGGGAGTAATCTTGACCTTCCCATTTAAAGTGTCAGAATCAGAATAAGTAGGAACTCTTGCAAGTCTTCCACAGAAGACTCTGAAGCCTGTGACACTGTTCAAAACTCTCTTATCAGGTGGGAAGCTTTGGCAACAGGCCTGGCCTACTCTGGTATTCCCATTGGCAAAGAAAATAATGGACTCAGAAATTCAAGGATATAATTGGTATGGTGACCTAAAAAGCTGGCTCTATTTGCAGATGACATTTTATACCTGACAAAACCAGAAAGGGAAATTACAGTGCTGTAGAACATACTGAGACAGTTTCAAACCTTTTCAGGATACAAAATTAATGAAGCTAAAACAAAAGCAATAAGGGTAAACTATGTACCCACATACAAACTGGTTCAGCAATATCCATACTTCTGGGGACATGATAAAATGAAGTTTATGGATTAAAAATTATAACGGTGTGGCAGCTAAGGTTATGTAGGAACAGAATAAACAAAAGATAATACAAAAACTGAGAAAAATGGAAGCTGTATTATATGGATATCAGTAGTAAGGTACAAGCAGCTAAATTGTTTTTAGTCCCTTTAGTTTTACACAAAGGTCAGACATATTTTTTATCAACCAGAGGAGAAGATGTGGATAGTAATTAATAAAGACCTGAAGGATTTTATCTGGGAGGGGAAGATGGCAAGAGTCAAGTGAGATGAGCTTATTCTCCCAGTAGAACAGGGAGGATTGAGATTACCTGAGTTGAATGGGTATTTCAGAGCAACACAGTTAAGGCTCCTACACATTGCACAAGCAGAAATGGAAAGAGATGATGACGAAACGGAGGGAAGCTCAAATAATAGGAAGAGACTGGGATTTTGGAAGCAGACCTTTAAGAACAATAATCATACAGAATATTATATTCATAAAGTAGCAGAAGGTATTCCAAGAATTAAGCCAATATGGGAATAAAGAAAGGTGGTTCTGCCGATAGGGATGACTGCAATTAGGGATACAGACTATAGGCAAGAGGGGCGGGAATATACTGGAGAAAATTGGCAAAGGAACAAATGTACTGGTAGCAAATAACTAGAGAGGGAAAAGTAACAGAATGGAAAGACGCCAAGAACTTATTTGGACTGCAGGTTGGAGATTGCCTTTCATATCAAGGATAGATATCAGAATATAGGCAAAGAAATAGGGGTGTCCTAAGTGAAAGACCAGCACTGGTAGAGTTTTTGGTAGAATCTAAAACAGAATTAGAAGTTATGTACTCACCATAACGTTCCATCTGAGTAGGTATCTTCATTTGTTTGCAACCTTTGGGATACGGATCCGATCTCGGATCCGAGTTGGCAACTTTTACCATACCATAGATCCGAGCTCCTAGCTCCTCCCTTTACCCATAATCCCCTGCCAACCATAACTGACCTCAGATCAAGTTTGCCCGATATAAGTAATGTAAAGGTGCCCCGGAAGAGGCTAATCCAAGACAGATCCTAACAGTCAGGGGGAAGGAGGGGGGGATGGTTGCAGACAAATGAAGATACCTACTCGGATGGAACGTTATGGTGAGTACATAACTTCTAAATCTGAAGTAGGAACTTCATTTGTCAGCAACCTTTGGGACAGAGTCCCCAGCTACCAGAATCCTGGGTGGCCTTTATGGAAGAACATTCCGGAGCACTGCAGAGCCAAAGGACGCCCTACCTCTGGAGACAACATCCAGTTTGTAATGGCTGATAAAGGTATGAGATGAGGCCCAAGTGGCTGCGGAACAAATATCATCTAAGGGGACCCTAGATTTAAAAGCCGCCGAAGCAGCGACGGCCCTAGTAGAATGAGCTTGAACCCCCTGAGGTGCAGGCCTTCCCGAACTCTGATACGCTAAGAGGATACAATTAGCTATCCACCGTGATAGTGTAACTTTAGAAATTGACTTGCCTAAACTTGTTTTGAAGAAGGAGACAAACAACTGCTCAGATTGCCTATGACCAGCAGTTCGATGAGTATAAAAACGTAACTGTCTGTGCACATCCAAGGAATGCAGTTTATATTCTCCTTTGTTCTGGTAATGGGGAAAGAACACGGGAAGATTAATAGATTGATTAAGATTAGCTTCTGAAGACACCTTAGGCAGAAAGGACGGATTGATCCTGAGGTAAACTCTATCTGGATGGAAGGATAAATATGGTGGTTTAACACATAGAGCCTGAAGTTCAGAGACCCTTTTAGCTGAAGTTAATGGCCACTAAGAAGGCCGTTTTCCAAGAGAGATATTTAAGATCAACCGTGGCCGCCGGCTGAAAAGGGGGGCTAGTCAAGGCTTGGAGAACCAAAGACAAATCCCATGGGGGTACTACCTCCCTGACTGGGGGCCTGAGAAGGAAAGTACCGTTGAGGAAAGCTTTACAAAGCTTAGCAGTCATCAGAGGGCCTGATTCATGCCCTACATGATAATGCGAAATCGCTGCCAGTTGTACCTTGACTGTAGAGCAGCTAGCCCCTTGATGAAAAAGGGTAGTTAAGAACTCCAACACCGACGTGAGAGGTGCCGTGAAAGGATCCAAGTGATGGTGCTCCACCCAGATTGAGAAACGTTTCCACTTGCTTCGATAGACTCTTCTGGTGGAAGGTTTATGTGCTGCTACTAGGATGGCTTTGACTGGTGAGGAGATTCCGGGAGTCCTAATCAGGAGTGGAACTGGAGCAACCAAGCCGTTAGCTTAAGGTTGACCAGGTTGGGGGCCGGGAGACCCAGAGGGTGGGTAATGAGATCCGGGAGTGGATCCAAAATCCATGGTGGATGAATTAGGTGAGACCACAGGTACGGGAACCATGTTTGACGAGGCCAGCATGGGGCAATGAGGATCATTTTGCTCCCCAGCCGACTGGCTTTCTATAGGAGTTTCAGCATCATGGGCAAAGGAGGATAAGCGTAAAGGAGACCGGGAGGCCAAGCATGTACTAGAGAGTCTCTCGGGGACTCCCCCTGAGGGGGAATTAGAGTGAAGTAACTGTTGCATTTGGTACTTGAAGGAGAGGCAAAAAGATCGCAACAGGGTTTCCCCCATAGGGCAAATATTTGCTTCGCTACTAGAGGATTGAGAGACCATTCGTACGGAGTCAGAATCGAATGACTGAGCCTGTCTGCTAGGATGTTGGACCGTCACAGAATGTGCGTTGCAATAAGAAAGCGGTTGGTGGAAATCGCCCATTCCCACACTCTCATGGCCTCGCGACAAATGGGGTAAGACCTGGTTCCCCCCTGTTTGTTGATGTACCAGACAACTGACATGTTGTCCGTTTGTACTGCAATTGTCCCAATCGGTAGAAGGCTATGAAGTGCCTGCAACGTCAAAAGCACCGCCCTCATCTCTAGGACATTGATATGCAAGGAGGTCTCTGTGTCGTTCCACGTGCCTTGGACCATTCTGACTGAATAGTGCCCCCCCACCCCAAGCGAGAGGCATCTGTGGTCACAGTGGCGACGGGGGAAGGCATCGAAAATGGTCGTCCCGTGTGGAGACTCGGGGACCGGAGCCACCACATGAGCGACGTTCTGCAAGCCCTGCTTAGGGGAATAGGATGGGACAGGGGGTTGCGAGACAGGGACCATTGTACTTGGAGGGTCCATTGCAGTACCCTCATATTTAGGCGGGCTAGGGGTAGTAGAGGAATAGCTGCCGCCATGGACCCTAGAGCCCTCAGGATCAATTCCACAGGTGGAGCAGGAAGAGTGAGAATGGCCTTGACATGCAACCTCAGGTTCTGAAGCCGATCGGGAGTTAAGAAGGCAAGCATTATCCTGGAATCCAATCTTGCCCCTATAAAATCTATCACCTGTGAGGGGACTAGAGAAGATTTGGTCATGTTGATAGTTAACCCTAGAGTGGTGCAAGGTCGAGTAAGTAATCCTTGCCTGAACAGAGCAGATGCCTTGTTGGGGCAATGAGGAGCCAGTCGTCGAGGTACGGAAAGACCTGAATTCCCTGAAGCCTCAGGTGGGCCGCTATGACTGCCAAGACTTTGGTGAAAACCCTGGGGGCTGAGGTGAGACCGAAGGGAAGGGCCCTGAACTGAAAGTGACTGGCTCCCAGCCGGAAGCGGAGGAACCTCCTGGAGCGTCTGTCCACTAGGATGTGGTAGTACGCATCCTTGAGGTCTATCGAGCACATCCAATCGTTCTCCCGTAATAGGGGGAGAATAGATTGTAAGGTGACCATTCGGAACTTTTCTTTGGGTACTGCCAAGTTCAGGAGAGAGAGATCGAGATGGGTCTCAAGTCCCCCATCTTTTTTGGCACCAGAAAGAACCTGGAGTAAAACCCCGATCCGAACTGATCTGGGGGGACGGGTTGGATGTCTCTTTTTTGTAAAAGCTGCTGAATTTCTGTAGCAGCTGCCTCCCTCTGATTGGGTGGTACATCGGGGAGGCTTCTGATTTTGGGGGTTACAATAAAGTGAATTTGGTAACCTCTGGATATGATGCGAAGCACCCAGCGATCTGTTGTTATGGACTCCCACATAGCTAGGTGCTTCGAAAGACGCCCCCCGACTGCCTCCAGAGTGGAACAGCCGGGCAACCCCTCAGGGGTACTGCGTGGGCCTCTCAGAGAAGGGTTCCCTGGACCCAAAGTTTCTGGGACCCCCTCTACCTCTTGGGCAGTGTCCACCCTGTCCTCCTCTGCCACGAGAGGACTGGGTGTCCGGAGCAGACTGGGACTGATGCTATTTTCAGAACCACATCTTCTTCTGACCCTTTTGGTTCTTAGAAAAGGACCTCTGGGGAGCAGAGAAGTGGACTCCGACGGCAGACAACATCTTCCCGTCTTTCTCGCTCTGGACTAAAGTGTCGCGAACGGTTTTGCCAAAAAGTGCAGAACCATCAAAGGGGGCATTCGCGAATGACGCCTTAAAGGGTTCCGAGAAGTCACAGTGTCGGAGCCTGGCCTGACGCCTGATTACCAGGCCGGCTCCGCCGGCTCTAGCGGCTCCTTCAGTGGCGTGTGACAAGAGCCGCATAGAGGTGTTAGAAAAGTACAGTTTTGTACCTACCATAAATGTAGATGTCCGATAGGTATGCATCTGCAGTCATAACATATGGGTTGTCCTGCCTCAGGCAGCCCTTCGGTCGACCGGATTCCAAAGTCTGGGTCTGGCCTCGGCTGATGTCGCACTTCACCCGACGTCATAGCTCCTGGGATATAAAGGCATCAGCTGACGCCATTTTCCTCAGTGTTTCTTGCCCCAGATGCCAGGTGCACTCTAGGAAGGCTAAATTTGTATAAAAGTAGAAAATTCCAAACAGTAGAAGTCAAAACGTATATATATACATATATACATACAAACAAATACACCATAATAGATTCCCCCAGCTAGCTAATAGAGGGGTAAGTACCCTAGGAATACCACAGAGGGGAAGGAGGGTGGGTAATCCTGACTGCAGATGCATACCTATCGGACATCTACATTTATGGTAGGTACAAAACTGTACTATGCCCTTCAAGGATGCATCTGCAGTCATAACATATGGGTAGAATACCATAGCCAAACTGGGGGAGGAGGCACTAAGATAATGATGGTGTAGTTAAGATCCCTTGTAAAACTGCAGTTGCAAAACCTGCTCGGGATCTGGAGTATAAAGGAAGATTGTAATGCTTGGCAAATGTATGCACGGAGCTCCAAGTAGCAGCTTCGAAAATGTCTTTGGTAGCCACTCCTCGTAGGAAAGCTGTAGTGGTGGCTGTTGCTCTTGTGGAGTGAGGCCTGATATTTTCAGGAGTTGTCTTTCCATGAAATGAATAGCAGAATCGAATGCAATTTCCTATCCATTTTGAGATTGTCTGTTTTGAAATTGCTTTTCCTTGCACTCCTGTTGCATATGCTACCAGAAGCTGGTCAGTTTTTCTGCTGGCCTTAGTTCTGTCCAGATAGTAGCAGTTGTCTGTGTACATCCAAGGTGTGTAGTAGTTTTCCCCTGTTCTGTGGGTTAGGGAAGAATGTAGGTAAATGAATAGCTTGGTTCAAGGATACCCTGGATACCACCTTTGGCATAAAAGTAGGATTGGTTCTCAGAGACCCTCTATCCTGGTGAAAGATAAGGAAAGGCTGCACTGCCATTAATGCCTGTAACTCGGATACCCTTCTTGCTGAAGTGATTGCTAGCAGGAAGGCAGTTTTCCAAGATAAGAACTGTAAGTCTGCTGTTGCTGCTGGTTCAAAAGGGGGAAGTGTTAATTTTTCCAGCACAAAATTGAGATCCCATGCAGGCAGAGGTGGTTTCCTTGGAGGTTTTACATTTTTGATCCCTCTCAAAAATTGTCTGAGGAGAGGATGAAAGAAGACAGGAGGATCCATGTTGTATTCTGCTGAAATTGCTGATGCATGAATCTTAATGGAAGAATAGGACAGGCCATTGTGGAACAGTTCTGCTAAGTATTCTAGGATGTGTGCTAGGTTTGCCAGTGTGACATTTGTTCCCTTTGCTGCACTCCAAATGAGGAATCTCTTCCATTTGGCTGAATATGTTTTCCTTGTGGAGGGTCTGTGAGCCTCCAGTATAATGTCCTTAACCCTCTGAGATAAAACAGGTTGGTTTTGTTTTATGCAATTTTCCAAGCAGTTAGCTGCAGGCTTTTTAAGTTTGGATGCAGGGTCTTGTAGTTGTCCTGCGTTAGAAGTAGAGGACATAGAGGTAGAGGCCAAGAGTTCGTCCGAGACATGCTTCTCAGTAGCGGGTACCAATGCTGCCTTGGCCAGTCTGGAGCTATCAGAATTACCTTTGGCTGTTCCTCTCTGATCTTCAGTAGAACTTTGTACATCAATGGGAGAGGTGGAAAGGCATATACTGTCAGGGCCTTCCAGCTGAAAGAAAGGGAGTCCACCCTCCAGGCTTGTGGGTGGTACACTCTCGAGCAGAATTTCTTCAGTTGGTGGTTGAGTGGGGAGGCGAACAGGTCTATCTCTGGCAATCCCCATTTCTTTGTTATGGTTGTGAAGATATCTGGATGCAACATCCATTCGGGAGCATCCGTGGTAGTTCTGCTTAGGCTGTCTGCTAGTGAATTCTCTTTTCCTGGTACGAATCTGGCCTGCAGTTGGATGTTGAGATTCAGGCCTATGTTCCACAGGTCCATTGCCATCCGGCATAGAGGGTATGAATGTGTGCCTCCTTGTTTGTTGATGTACCACATGACTGTGGTATTGTCCGTCCTCATCAGCAGGTGTCCTTGCTGGAGGAATGATTTGAATGCCTCGATTGCATGCTTCACTGCCAGCATCTCCTTTAGATTTATGTGTAGATTCAGCTGGTCTTGGGACCATAGGCCTTGGATGCACTTGTCTTCCATGTGTGCCCCCCAGCCTAGGTCTGAGGCGTCCGTGGTGATGGTCTGCCTTGGAAGTGGTTTTTGGAAAGGCAATCCTCTGCTGATCTGGCAGGCCTGAGCCCACCACAGGAATTCTTTTTTCAGGCATGGAATGATTGGTATCCGGGCTTCTAGACTGTGTCTGTGTTGAGACCATACATTCCTTAGGTACCATTGTAATTTTCTCATATGCAGCCTGGCATGTGGGATCAAGATTATGCAGGATGCCATGTAACCCAGGGCCTGCAGGACTTTCCTTGCAGTAAGCTGAGTTTGTCTTGTTAATGCCATGAAGTAGACTGGTAGTTGCTTTTGTTTTTCTTCTATGAGATAAGCCATCTGAGTTATTGTGTCCAGTTCTGCACCCAAAAAGGTTCTTCTTTGGGATGGCACTAGTCTTGACTTTTGTATGTTGACTGTGTATCCCAAGGCTTGCAGCAGTTGTATGACATAGGCCAAATCCTTTATTATTTTTGTCTTGTTGTCCGCTTGTATTAGGCAGTCGTCCAGGTATGGGTAGATTTGAATTCCCTGAAGCCTGCAATGTGCAATTACTGATGCCAGGCATTTCGTGAATACTCTGGGCGCAGTAGATAAGCCAAAGGGCAATGCTGAGAATTGATAATGCTCTGATCCTGCAAGAAATCTGAGGTGTCTTCTGCAATCTGGTCGTATAGGGACGTGCAGGTATGCCTCCTTGAGATCTAGAGTCACCAGCCAAGACTCCTTGCCCAACATGGGAAGAAGTTGCTGTAGGGTCAGCATCTTGAATTTTGGAACAATGAGATATGTGTTCAGTGCGGACAAGTCGAGAATAGGCCTCCATTGATTTTCTTATCTTGGTACAAGGAATAGTCTGGAATAAAATCCTTGGCCTTGTTACATAGATGGTACCTTTTCTATTGCTCTCATCCTTAGTAAGCTGATGATTTGTTTTAGACCCTCTGATTTCTGGCTTGGTGGAAGGTTTGGCATTCCTCTCTTTTTTGGTAGAGTGTGGAAGTGAAACCTGTAGCCTTTGTCTATTGTTTGCAAAGTCCATTTGTCTCCTGTAATGCAATGCCAGTTTTTTGAAAATAAAGCTAGCTTTCCGCCCAAGGGTGCTTCCAGTTGTTCCCTGGTAGGCGGAATCAGAGCCAAGTCATTGTGTCTGTCCTGTGGAAGTGGTTGCAGTCGCAGCTGTGGCGGCACTTCTCTGGCTGACAGGTTGCCACTGACGACCCCTGTAGGCACCCCGTGATTGACCTCTGCCTCTTGGGCGTCTATTTCTGCCTCTCTGTGCTTTGGAGGTGTCTGGAAAGGACCAGTACTTTGAAGGCCAATTTCTGCTGAACCTCGGAGGTTGGACCTGCAGAAAATCCTTGACTGTTTGGACAGATTTTGCTTTTTCTTCCACTTTCTTTAGAACCTCCTGTGCAGGGGAGCCAAATAAACTTTGTTTCTCCATAGGGGCATATAGGAGTTTAGATTTAACATGGTCTGGCAAGGATTGTTCTTTTAGCCAGGCATGCCTTCTAATCACTGCTCCAGTCATAGCTGATCTAAATGAAGCCTCCAGTGCATTATAGCCACATTTTAAGAAATTATTACTGACCTGCTGAGAGTTGTGTACCAAATCCTGAAGGGACTTACGGTCTAAAGGTTCAGGAGAGGACAGCTTTTTATTCAGCTGATCTAACAAAAATTCCTGGTACTGTATCATGTGAAACTGACAGTTTAAAGCCCTGGCGGAAAGAGTAGCAGATGTATAAACCTTTTTACCCCATCTCTCTAATGCTCTTGATTCTCTTTCAGAGGGTAGGGGGTTTTTGGCAGAGGCAGCAGCAACACCTTTAGGGCCCTGAGAAATAGTTTCTGGGTCTGCAGCATGGGCCTTATACAAGTGGAAGTGAGAATCCGGGACCCTGTAGTATCTGTCAGGTTTGGCAGGGGCCGGGGGAAGAGAGTCAGGGGCAGTACTGGCATCATTGTATGCATCATCAACAACTGATAGTACAGGTGGTATGGCTAAAGGCCTATGCTGTGGTAAGTGTAAAAAAGTCCTTAGCCTTTTCCTAGAATCAGAAAAATCCTGACCCTGCCATTGGAAGTGTTCCATCATTGAGTGTAGAGTTTCCCCAAATGAAAATTCTTCTGGAGGGGAGGCAGAAGGAATGGAGTCTTCTGCATCAGAATCCTCATAAGGTGAGTATGGTCCTTCATGCTGGTCAGATAAATCTGAACCATCCGAGGAATAGTCAGAGGAGAGAGGTTCAGGGGGATCAGTCCTAGGCCTCTTTTCAGCAGGGGGTTGTGAGGCCCTGTCTGGGTGAGGTTGGGATCCCCTGATCAGAGAAATAAGGTCCTCAGCAAGGCTGAGAATCTGAGAACTTGAGGTAGGTCTGTGAGAGGGAGCTTTTGTAGGCAAGGCCTTGGAAAGTTTAGCTGCTTTAGCCCTGGAGAAGGCCTCAATAGACATAGAAGCAGGGGGTCTAGCTGCCCCACGTGCAGGAGTAGAGATGTCCAACGGAATGGTGTCGGACAAATCTTGTGTGCCTGCTTCTTCAGTAGGAATTTCTGTAGCCGACTCAGCCGGGGCCTGTGTGGCCTCGGTTGTCGGAGGCATGCTTTCAGCCGAAGGGAGAACCGAGGTCTCGGTTTCAGCCGAAACCGAGACACTCGCGGAAGGCCTAACCGTGGTTTCAGCCGAAACCACGAGCCGCGAGTGTCGGTCCTTTTCCCTGCGTTTTTTAGCTAAATGTGTAGTCGGAGTCTCCGACAGCATTTTATATGCAAAAGTGGAGCCAAAAAACTCTTCAGCAAACTCCGACCGACGTCTAAGTGTTCGTCGGTTGAAGGAAGCACAGGCTAAACAAGCTGATGCGTTGTGGTCTGGGCCTAGGCAAGGAAGGCAGTAAGAGTGGAAATCCTTATGAGGTATTTGTTTCCCACAAGTTAAACAATTATTTACTTTGTCTGACATCGGCTGAGGCAAGAAAGAGTCCCCAACGGGGTACTTAGCTTTTTTAGAAGTCTTCGGTAGCTGAAATCTCTGGATCTGACCGACCGGCACTTGCGAACAGCTTCTGCTTCGGGCACCGCGCGGCAAGAAAGACTGAGGAAAATGGCGTTGGATGATGCCTTTATACCCCAGGAGCTATGACGTCGGGTGAAGTGCGACATCAGCCGAGGCCAGACCCAGACTTTGGAATCCGGCCGACCGAAGGGCTGCCTGAGGCAGGACAACCCATATGTTATGACTGCAGATGCATCCTTGAAGGACATCTGAACGTAGAGTAGACATTCGGGAGGAGTACAGATGCTTGTCTCCTTCCGACATGGACTCTGTGGGGGAATGCAGCGCATTCTTTTATTAGATCCCGCTGCATCCGGATGACGTGTGCCATATAGTTCAGCGCTCTCATGGAAAATTGCTGAACTAAAGACCCGCTTCCCCAGGCGGTCCATCGCTCAAGAGTCCTTACTCGGCGGGTGGACCGCAGAGCTCTCCTGAGCCAGCTCTCTCCGCCACCAACATGGCATCCACAGGGGGACCTCTGCTCCAGTGGGTTCTCTCAGCAGGGGGACTCAGGATCCTATCCGGGCACTTGGGGATTGGCTCCACAGTGTCCGGCTCCTTCCAAGCCCTGGTGGAAATAAGGTCCACCAGGGGGTCAGGGGGAGGGGACACCCAAGAGGTAGATGGCCCTGCTTCGAACGCCTCTAGGAATACGGACTCATTGGAGGAAGCCTTGGGGGCAGACCCCCCCCCCAATCCTGAGGATCTCCATGATGTCTCCAAAGGAGACATCCTCGGGGGGGGTGACCTTGGGGAGCCTTCCTCTTCATCTACGTCCGTATCTTTGGTAAGGGACTCAGGGGAGTCCATGTGCCTCCTCTTACACTTGGCTTTGTGAGGGACCTCTTCGGGGGGGGGCTGTCCGAGGAAGACTCACCAGCATTATCACGTTCCGCAGGAACACCCAGAGACGCTGAAGCAGGCTGTCCCGATGGCTGGGTGATGGGAGCCCGGACCAGCTGAGAGGGAGTGCAGGGAGGAGCCGAAGCCAGGACAGGGGGTCCGGATATACTCAACAGTGCCCTCTCCACCACCGTGAAAGCCGAGGGGAAGCTACTCTCAATAGGCTCCGAGAGTCGGCTCCCACTCGGATCTGAAGCAGGGACCAGATCCGGGGCTGAGACCCTCGGATCCGAAGGACCCGTGTGTTCCGACCAGGACAGAGCCAAAGTCACACAAAGTCCCTCGGATATGAAGCTCCACCCACGGCTGCGAGAGGTCGGATCAGACAAACTCGAGGGACCAGTTGGAGCCGAAGTAACTAGTACTGTCGGCTCCGACACACCCCCCGGATCCTACGTGGCTCGGCTCCGAGTGCTCCGAACCCAGGAAGCGGGACGGAGAAGGAGCGATTGGGGCAAAAAATGGGGGGGAGGCAAGAGCACTCCCATCTGCAGCTGGGCCTGGATGAACCTCCTCATCATCCGGTCCATGTCTGCATCTGACATACTAAAGGTAGACCTCGACGAGGCCACCGAGGCAGACCTAGAGTGATGCCTCGATGACCTCGACGGGGACTGGGTTGCCTCCCCAGGTCCCGGTGAAAAACAAGGGGAACGGAGCCAAGGAGGAGGCGATCCAGAAGCCCGCTTGGCGGGCGGGGCCGAGGAAGAGTCCTCGGCCCGCCGCTTATGGTGCTTCTCCTTCCTTTTGTTTTTTCCGGCCTCCCTCTCCTCCGGAGCCAAAACGGGAGGTTGAGTCTCGACCGGAGGAAGGGAGGCAGAGGTGGCTACTACCAAGGACTGGGTAGCGGCCACCGAAGAACCGGAGGTCGGAGCCGAGTCCGGGGGCAAAAGGCCCACCAGAATCAGCTTCGATCTCTGGTCCTTAAGTGCCCTGGGGTTAAACGCTGCACAAATCGTGCATCCCGAGGAAAGGTGTTCAACCCCAAGGCACCTAACGCACCGGGTGTGGCCATCCGCCGGTGAAAGCTTATGGCCACACTCGGTACATTTTGAAAAGATGGCTTTAGGGGCCTCCGACATGTTGAACGGAAAACACACTCACTAGGCCCCTACACACACTACGGACCAGCGAGGGTAGGGAGGAAAATTTTACAAAAAAATAAATAGATATTCAAGAGGGAACCTAAACAAATGCACACAATCACACAAGAAAGTACAAAAATTCTAAGATTTTTCTCACAAAAACGTCCGAATTGCCAGGAGCTCAAAATCCAGCTTGTAGGCTTGAAGCGCGGCAAACTAGATTCTGGGGTCAGTTAGGGTTGGCAGGGGATTGTGGGTAAAGGGAGGAGCTAGGAGCTCAGATCTACGCTGTGGTAAAAGTTGCCGGCTCGGATCCGAGATCGGATCCGTATCCCAAAGGTTGCTGACAAATGAAGTTCCTACTTCAGATGTTGCCATTAAGAAAGGAATAATTAGTAGAGCATATAAGATATTACATGATAACTATAAGAATCAATCAGAGGAGGTTAGGAAGGATTGGGAAGAGAGACTGGATAAGAATTCACATAAAACAATGACAGGATATATGTATGTCTCCCAAATATGCAAAATCTAGAAAATTTAGGATCTTTGCCTGGAAGTGTTTACATAGGTATTTTTATACCCCAAGCAAGCTCCAAATAATTTTTCCTCAGGTAGACAGCAAATGTCACAGGTGTGATGGGGAAGAAAGAGGCAACTGGGAACATATTTTCTGGGAGTGTAATGAGTTGGCAGACTTTAAAGATTCCCTGCAGTGTGCACTGTCAGAGATGCATGGCGAGCAAATTGGGAGTAATTAGGGGAAATGATTGTTTTGAGTTATGATACAGAATTGGAATTGCCAAGACATAGTAAGGCCTTACTGAGTCTAATTATGAAGGCTGTGAAAAAGTAATTACTAGAAAATGGAATCAAAGTCTACAGCAACTTTATTAGAAGTAATTATAGTTAAGTACTTACCATAATTTGACATGTGTTATCTGTAGTCACCATTCTTCACGTTAGGGTCTTGGATCTGATATTGGATCCAAGCCGGCATACTCAGAACACAGCTTAGCTCAAGCTCCTCCCCTCCCATAATGCTCTGCTGCCCTACACTCCCTCAGATCGAGTTTGCATAAGGAAGGAAGTATTTAAACAAAACAGAACCTCCAAATCCAACCAATCTTCCAGGAAGGGGGCTGCAGGGTGGGATCGTGATGAATGCTGACTACAGATAACACAGATGCCAAGTTATGGTAAGTACAGAACTATAAATCTGATGTTATCTAGTCACCATTCCTCATGCTAGGGTCAGTGTCCCCAGCTACCTAAATCCTGGGAAGTCTCATGGAAGGGCATGCTGAAGAACCGTGGAGCCAAATGAATCCCTTCCTCTGGAAATCAATTCCAACTTATAGTAGGAAATAAACGTGGGGAGAAGACCACGTTGCTGCTGCACTAATGTCATCTAAAGATAGACAATCTGCAAAGGCAGTGGAAGTAGAAACTGCCCTGGTAGAATGAGCCCTCACTGGTGTAGCGAAGGTAATACCTTCTAAGGAATAAATGAAAGAAATACATCGCAAAATCCAACGGGAAACTGACTTTTGAAATACCCCTGCCCTTTCTATTTAAAGAGAAGGCAACAAATAGTTGGTCTGAATGCCTAAATTCTCGCATTCTATGTAAATAAAAGTGAAGCTGACAATGAGCATCCAATGTGTGCACAATATATTCCCCTTTATTGGAATAGTTAGGGAAAAATACTGGTAGGTGAATACACTGATTGAGATTCACTGATAAGGCCACTTTAGGCATGAAGGATGGATCAGGTTTTTGAGACACCCTGTCCTTCTGGAAAATTAAGTAGAGTGGCTTGACAGTAAGATCTTGCAACTCAGAAACTCTCTTTGCCGAAGTTATTGCCACTAAAAAGGTAGTCTTCCAGGATAGAAATTTGCCGCTGGTTCAAAGGGTGATTTTGTCAAAGCCTGCAGGACCAAAGTCAAATCCCATGGGGGAGAAGGGTTTTTAACAGGAGGCTGTAATAGAAAACCCCCTTTTAAAAAGGCCTTACATAGGCGGGCAGAAAAAGCAGAATCACCGCCAAGGTGAAAATTCAAAATCGCTGCCAACTGTACTTTGATAGTGGAAAACTAGCTCCTTCCTTAAAGAGAGAGGTCAAAAAGAGAAGTAGTTCGGGAATAGGGGCAGAGAAGGGGTCTAAATTCTTACTCTTCACCCAAACTGAAAACCTCTTCCATTTACTGGAATAAACTTTCCTAGCAGAAGACCTCTGGGAAGCAAGAATAATCTCCTTTATGGGTGAAGCAAGCCTGGACTTAGCCAAAATCACTGGAAGTGGATATACCACGCTATCAGACGTAGGGTCTGAAGATTCGGGAGTGGTAGGAGAGAAGGATGAGATAACAGATCCGGAATTGGCTTGAGCATCCAGGGTGGATGCCTCAAATGAAACCGTAGGATGGGGAGCCACACCTGCCGAGGCCAAAAGGAGGCAATGAGGATCAGTTGACTCTTGAGGCATTTGGCTTTCTGAAGTACTCTGAGAATTAGAGGTAACGGAGGAAAAGTATAAAGGAGACCTGGAGGCCAATCGTGGGTGAGAGCGTGCAGGAGGGTCAATGGAAAGAAGTTGTTGCATTTGTGGTTGAGAGGAGATGCAAACAGATCGCAGCTCAGATAACCCCACCGACGGAAGGTCTGTTGAACCACCACTGGATTTAGGGACCACTAGTGAGGAGTCAATATAGCCCTGCTCAATTTGTCCGCCAACACGTTGGATGCTCCGGGAATGTGCATTGCAATGAGAAAGCGCCCCGTGGCCATTGTCCACTCCCAAACCCTCATGGCCTCACGACACAGAATATAAGAACATGTACCCCCTTGCTTGTTTATATACCAAACAGCAGCCATGTTTTCCGATAGAATTGTAATCATCCCTTGAGGAAGGCAGTCTTAAAAGGTTTGTAATCATCCCTTGAGGAAGGCAGTCTTAAAAGGTTTGCAATGATAGAAGGACTGTCCTCATCTCCAGAACACTGATGTGCAGTTTAGTCTCTGAGGGCGACCACGTCCCTTGGATCGTCTGTCCCTGGAAATGCCCCACCCCACCCTAGGAGGGAAGCATCCGAGGTGACTGTCACCCGAGGAGTAGAAGGAACGAAAGGCCTGCCTGGTAGAAGACCCAGTGAACAGATCCACCATGAAAGATGCTTGTGACACACCGGGGTGAGCCAAAGGATAGGGGATGCTACCACGCTGAACACTAAACTGCAAGGGTCCACTGAAGGACCCTCATATGGTACAGAGCCATCGGAACCAAATAAATGGCAGCCACCATCGATCCTAGAGCCCTGAGAATGAGTGAGGTTGGAGAAGAGGTTAGCTCCAGCAATGTCCATTTGAGAGGTGGTATCCAACAGAGTGCTTATGAATTCCAGTTTTTGGGTTGGAATCAAGGAGGATTTCTCCATATTCACTGTGATACACAGCTGATGAAACAGGGAGAGCATGGAGTGAATAATGTCCAGTAGTTGATTTTTTTGTGGGGGCCGTCAGGAGCCAATTGTCCAAATACAGAAAAACTTGAATTCCCTGCAGCCGGAGATGAGCTACTACCACCGCCATGCATTTGGTGAACACCAGGGAGGCTGAGGTGAGACCAAAGGGCAAGGCCCGGAACTGGAAATGATTGACTCCCAAGTGAAAGCGGAGAAACCTCCTGGACTGTCGATCTATTGTCACATGCTAGTACCCATTCTGAAGGTCCACTGAGCACATCCAGTCATTGCCGTGCAAGAGAGGCACAATAGACTGCAAAGTAACCATCCAAAACTTCAACTTCTGCACAAACTGTTTCATGCGACTGAGATCCAAAACAGGATGTAGGTCCCCCGTTTTCTTTGGAACTAAAAAGGAGCAATAAGTTCTGGATCCTCTCTGTCCTGAAGAGACCTGTTGGATGGCTCTTTTTTTGAAGAAGGCTTACAACCTCCTGATGGGCTGCCTCTTTATGACTGGGTGGCACATCCGGAAGAGGACTGAATTTTGGGGGAATTTCCAAAAAGGGAATGCAATAACCCCTGGATATAATTGCTAGCACCCACTGATCATTTGTAATACTTGCCCAGGCTAGCGGGTGCAGTGATAACTGATCCATGACTGCCTCCAGGGACGGAGAGTCGGGCAACACATCAGGGACACTTTAAAGGTTTCTCAGAGACGGACTCCCTGTAACCTTGGTTTTGTGGGCCTCCTCTGCCACTGGGGTGACGTCTACCATTGAAACCTCTTCCCCATCCTCTAGAAGAGGAATCCTCCTGAACATCTTGAAAGGGAGACCGTGCCTTCCTGAACCGCATTTTCCTACTCCCCTTCTGGGTCTTGGAAAAGGACCTCTAAGAGGCAGAAAACCTGATCCCAACAGCCAACAAGGTCTTCCCTTCCTGTTCACTGTGGGTCAAAGTCTCTTTCACAGTGGGACTAAAGAGTGTGGAACCATCAAAGGGGGCATTAACAAAAGACGACTTGAAGGCCTCTGCAAACCCACTCAAACGGAGCCAGGCATGACTCCTAATTGCGATACCTGAGCCCGCCGCCCGTGAGGACCCTTCCGCAGCATTGGAAATTAGCCTCAAGGACGAATTTGCAACTGAATGAAGGACTGACAGCTTTGGAGAAACTGCCTTGAATTCCTCCTCAGACATGGACCCAGAGAGGGAAGAAAATAGTTCCTTTATCAAATTCCTCTGGAGACGGGTGAAATGCGCATGGGTGAAAAGCGCAAGATAATTTAGTGCTCACAGACTAAAGGCAGCTGAGGTGAACACCTGCTTTCTAAATCTGTCCATAGCCCTCGATTCATGATTGGGCAGATGGACATAAGAACTCTGCTCTGCCAATTGCTTTTTGGTGGTGGCAGCCACCACAATAGCATCAACTGGGACCGCTTTGGACCAAAAGGTTCTATCTTGATGGAGGGCTCAGAAACTTGCCCGCTTTCTTAGGCACTGGCTCCACGGTATCAGACTCCTTCCAAGCCCTGCTGGCCACAAGATCAATGAGAGGATCAGGGGGGGAGACCCTGGAGGTAGATGGCCCCGTACCAAAAGCCTCCAGAAATATGGCTTCCTCAGAGGATGGGCTTTGGGTAGACCAACTGCCTTTGCCTGGAGGATCTTGGGGACCCATCCCCCTCATCAGCATCTGTATCCTTGGTAGGAGACTCCATAGGGGAGTCAAGATGTCTCCTCTTACAAGTCCTCTTCCTGGGAACTTCCTCCGCCGGGGGTGGCAGGTAAGACTCAGAAGAGGAGAGGACCCCTGTGGGGGGGGACATCCCCCCCTGGAGGCTAATTCAGACAGGCTGACCAGAAGCAAGATGAGACAAGCTGCTCAGATACTGGGGCTGGGTAGGATGACCGTGCGCGGGAGAGGCAGCTCTGATAGCAGAGAAAGATCTTTTGGCAGCCCGGAAACAGGAAGTAATAGAAGAGGTTCCACCCCCACTCTCCCGCCGATAAAACCCTAGTGGAAGAGAGGGTGGACCCCCCCCCAGGTCCCTCCAATCCACCTGACGGCACCAGAACTGTTGAAGGCCAAGGTGCCCAGGGGAAGAGACCAGTCCGAAAAGCCTGGGCCCAAATCCAACCCCAGAGACCTCGGCTCGACAGGTCTGACCAGCCGGGTGGCTTGTTCCAGGGGAACAGAAACAGTACCAGCCACCGATCCCATCAGGGAAGGACCCAAACTGGGCCCTAGAGCTTCCTTAGCTTCCACTCCGCTCAAGAGTCCCTGAGAATCCAAGCCACTGGTCGGATGAGGAGCAATCGAAGGGAGAGTGGGAGATTGGATTCCCGACCTGTGGGCCAGGGAAGCCAGAAGCCCCAACTCCATCTGAGCTTTCAGGAAGGCCCGCATCATCCTGTCCATATCCATACGGAGGACACTCCTGGAAGATCAGGAGGAGATGGAAGACCTACTAGGAAAGTCGAGCCTGGAACTCGAGTGTAGTCTCTTGAGTTCCCTAGAACGAGACCTACCCGAAGCCACCTGCTTAGAAGGCAAAGGCTCCAAAGGGAGATCCCTCCACTACAATCAGCTCCGGCACAACTCTCAGATCCGACCGAATCTGAACCAACCTCAAAGGATCCGAGGTGATACTTCTCGATTCCCTTGGATCTGAAAGGGTCACATCCATAGTTATGGTGCCTACACTCGGATCCGAAGGTCTGGAGCAGAGATCCTTGGATCCGGGGGAAGACACAGAAGGTACCAGATCCCAGGGCTTTGGGTCCAAACCCTTGGATCCAGGAGTGGACTCCCTGGGAGATCTGGGACCCAAAGATCTCGGATACGAAACTGCCCTGACTGGAGCCAGATCCGAGGACCTAGGATCCGACAGTCTGGGATGTCTGGTCGGGGCCTCCTCAACAGGAAGCTTCTTTTTAGCCCCAGAAGAGCCCACCTTGGCCGGGGAACCAGTGACCAAAGGGCCTCCTTTAACCAAGCCTTTAATCAAGAGCTTATTACAACAGTCGACCAAAGCCTTTGGGTTGAAAGTGGCACAAATGCTGCATTCCACCTCGAGGTGGTAGCCGCCGAGACAGTAAAGGCACTCCTTGTGTGAGTTGGAAATAGGCATTTTCCACCCAAAAGAGGAGCACCTTTTAAAACCTAACTGTTTGTCTGACATAGCCGAACTGGGAAACAAAGAAGGAAGTCAACAAACAAGCCAAAGTTCGAAAGCCTACTAAATCTGTCCGAAAACACTCAGACGCACTTAAGCTAAGCAACTACTTGCACACCACAAAAAACTAGGCCGAAACACAAACCTAGAGAGAAAAAGACTTAAAGCAAGGGTAGGACTTGACCGGGAGGGGATAGCTAAGAAAGGAAAACTACCTGCTAACACTACAACCAAGACAAAATTACAAAGAATTACAAAAATTTAAGAAACCTTACGAGAAACACCTACACTAAAAGGAGCTGAGCAATCACAGTCTCACTGACTGAGCGGCGAGTGAGATCTGAGGGAGTGTAAGGCAGCAGAGCATTATGGGAGGGGAGGAGCTTGAGCTAAGCTGTGTTCTGAGTATGCCGTCTTGGATCCGATATCCAGATCCAAGACCCTAACGTGAGGAATGGTGACTAGATAACATCAGATCAAAGATAGTAACAGAGATAAAACAACTGGAACTGGGATCTTTGGAAAAGGGTAGGAGCAAATTACATAGAAAAAATGGCAAGTGTGGGATCAATACATACAGAGGACGAACAGCATTTAAAAGAAGGCAGGATTTGAATGAGCTATGGCTGACTGCCAGTGACTGGATATATTAAAAGTGATGTATAATGTTTACAGCTATAATTGTGTTGGCACAGTTTGTAAGGTATAATGTTTGTAACTGAGATGCATTTTCATTTACATAAATGTAAGACTGCCTGTCATACAAGAAAATTTAATAGTTTTTTTTTTGTTTTAAGTTTACCATGTATCACTCTGCTTGATTTGGAAGGTGGGCAAAAAGATTAAGTGGTCTAAAAGATTGGCAAGAACTTTTAAGGGTCTACTTAAAGGTGTATATGACTAGGCCTCCTATGGCTTCTGTGATCTCTTGCCTAGCATTGTTCTTATGTTCCTAACATAAGTTTTGCAATTAGTTGAGCTTTTGGGCTAACAGAAGCCGACTGGTCTTGAGTAATTGCAAAACTTAGGTTAGTCCTATGCAAGCTACTACATCACCGGTTTATACCAGTGTCTTTGTGTTTTCAGTTAGTGGGCCAGCACAGCATATTCTACTTTGCAGGTTAAATTCCTGAAGAGGAATAACAACTTGCTGAATCTTCTTTCTAACAGGAAACCTGTAGAAAATGTTTTAGAAGAGCTGATCTTCAGTTATGATAGTCAGCCACTATAATGTAGAACAGTGTGTAAAAAACTGAAACACTGATGGAAGAAGACAGAAAATTATTTTGATTCTGTTCTTAGCAATATTAATGAAACAGCCACTTCTGAAGTAATTTAGTTTGATGAAACAAAACGTTAGTGAGAAGCTAGACTTACAGAAGCATCTGATCATAGCTGATAACTCAATAGCAATCTTGGATTTGCCCCCTATTCTGCTTTCACTGTCAGCAGTCCATTGATTTCTTCACAAACAACGAGGCATCTGGAATTTTACTTGTTGCACAATGGCATTAAGTACATAGTTCATTTACTGCACTTTTGGAAAATGAAGATCCTAATGAACCCTTGACTGTTTCATTCACAGTGTAGTGTGTAATATTTTTAGCTAACCTCATAACACCCCGAAGTACAAATTCAAGAAACTATTTATTTTTTTTGCGTACAAGACTGCTCAGTTTTCCTCCTTTCCTGGTCCCCATTCACACACCTTCCTCCACCTAAGGAGAAGTGAGAGCACGACCCATTTACTCACACAGCTCCAGAGCATCACTTTTGATGTAAAAGTCAGAGGCTTGCAAGTGTGCTGACTTGTCTGTCATGCACACCCCAAAATAATGCCAACCTTTTAGCAGCAAAGATGTCACTGAATGCTGTTATCTGGGAGACGCTCCTGTGTGTTACCACACAATTCTGTTAAGACTCTATGCAATCCAGCTTCTCTGGTCAATAGCTTCTACTTGCAACACTGCTACACTGCTGTAGAGGTCAGTGATTCGGCAGTCACACTACCAACAGCAGCTGCTCTCTCCACATCATGCCTGTAATGGTTCTTCCAGTGTGTAAGCCTACTAACTGACCCTGGGTTGTCTGGATTATAATTAGAGTTTTATCCTTCTATGCCACATGTCCAAGGCTGGAATGGCATGGCATACAAAAGTTATAACTACATTTATATAAAGATAAGATTAGGAAAACAGAAAATAATTTCAGAGTACAAAAATTAAATATTAGCAGCCATAATTATCACAGTTCTCATTACTCTTGAATTAATTCAAATTAAGGGAAAAACAGCTTAATAGTCCTATGCCTTCTAGGAATCGACTCCTGGCCATACTCCTATCCAGTAGGAGGACCTACCACAGCCCACTTTGCCAGAAGGTACCTAGGAAATGGGAATCCCCACGATTCAGACTGATTGAAATAGTGCTCCATGCCAGGAGTGGATGTGGACATCTAGCAGGAGGAGAAGACCAAGTATCTACACCAGTCCTAGGATGCACCAAGGAAAGGAGGAGGCAGGAGGGAACTATGACTGCAAGAATGATTCCACCCAAACGTTTACAGTACTAAATTCATCAAAAAGATGACGGTTGCAGTAGCAACGACTATTGTGAAAACTCCCACAACTCAAGATTGACTGAAGGTTATTTTTTTTGGACTGGGGTCAAAAGGTATTGCCAAATGGTCACATCAAAATTCTGCTCAACTTCTGACTGATGTTTTGAAAAGGTATGGAAAGAGGACTAAGGTTCTGGCCTTAATACGGTTGTGCACTCATCCCTCATAAAAATGCAACAGTTCATAAATATTACATTCATAAAGTTGCAGAAAGAATATTAACAACTCAGCCAATATGAGAATGAAGAAAGGAGATTCTGCTAATAGGAATGACTGCAACTAGGAGTTCAGAGAATAGACAATCGGGGGCCGGAATTCACTGGAGGAAGCTGGCAAAGGAACCAAGGTATTTGGAGCAAATAATTAGAGAGGGAGAAAAGTAATAAAATGAGAACAGGCCAAAAAGATATTTGGATTGCAGGCTAGTGATTGCCTTCCTATCAATGGTTAATATCAGTGTATAGACCAAGAGAAAGGGACAGGGGAATCCTAAATGAACAACCTGTACTTGTTCAGCTTTTAACTGAATCTAGAACAGAAGCTGTTAATTTGTAGGGCATATAAAATATTGTACAATAACTATAGTAATCAATCAGAAGAGGTCAGAAAAGATTAGATATGCAATTTACAAAGAGATAATGGGAGGACATATGTATGGCTCCCAAACATGCAATAAAATCTAGATGATTTAGGATTTTTGCCTTGAAGTGTTTACAGAGATACTTTTATGCACCATGCAGACTCTATAAAGTATTTTTCCTCAGGTAGAAGGCAAAAGGTTGGAGGTGTAATGGTGAAGAAAGAGGTAGCTGTGAGTATATGTTCTGGGAGTGTAATGAGTTGGCAGACTTTAAAAAATTCCATATAGAGTATTCTGTCATGAATACTGAGTGAGCAAATGAATGCAACTAAAAAAATTATTTTTTGTGAGGTCGGAAAGAGTGGCAGCTGGGAACAGTGGCATAGAAAGATTTCTGTGACCAACTTGGTCATAAATGAAGGGTGTGTATGCAGACTGAGTGTCTTGGGGGGGGCAGGAATGTCTCTTTAGACATCAGCACTTGTAATGAAGCAGCTGTCCTAGCTTATATTGTAGCAAACACAGCATTATTTTCATGTTAATAAAAAGAAAAAAAAAGAAAGACTTAAGGGACGCTATTGCTGCAGATTCAAAAGTTTCTATGATAAAATTCAAGACCATCTAGTCTAGGCAGTCTCAAAAGCAACACACACTTAAAAAAAACTACTTCACTTGCACAAAATATACCAGTGGGGGAGGGGGGGTCCATAGGTATGCAAGTTGAAATTGCAGAAATCAGTACTTCCCCTGAAGCATATACACCTACCTTGAAGTTTACAACTTCGACAGTTACTGCAGAATACAGGACACTGATAGTGAAAAAGTGGTTTCCCATTCTTCCTTTCACAGGGCAGGGGAAATCAACCATTTAGGGTTGCCACCTTTTCAAATGCCCAAAGTGGGACATTTTTGGTATAAACGTCAGATTTTGCAGGCCAAAACATACCCATGGCCAGTATAAATGACAGACTTCACTTTTTGGCCTACACAAAAGCTAATTCTTGTAGCATTTTAGTTGCTTACTCTGTTTCTTATAACATTTAGGTGTTTCAGATACAGAATAACTGTTTTATGCAACTATTACATAACATATAGGAAATAATTTTGCCCTAAAATCTCAGGACATTTGCCATTTTTACAATTTTTTGTGGGACACGACTGCCCAAAGTGGGACAGGTGGTAACCCTACAACCATTCAGCAAGGAAAACTTCCTAGCTTCCCTCATAATGTTAAGCACATCTCCTGTGAAATGCAGATCAAAAGGTAAGCAATGTCAAATCTTCCATGCTGTTACTCCAAGTGTGTGCAGATCTGGCTACAACAAGGACTCCTTCAGCTGAGTCAAAATCCAAAAGGAGAGGCAGCATGAATGGCTTCTCTTTGCCATCTCCAGCAGGAGGGAGAAACAAGGCCACTCACGTCAAACAAGTGCTATTAACAGCAGCTCTGGTTCCCCTTCCCTTGATCTCTGGATAAAAATGGGTTATAACAGCATTGTAAGGTAAATGTACAGAAGACATACCAAACTGAAGAAGGCATCCATCGCCCAAGGCACTTTGTGGAGTGCTTCAGAGAATTTGTCTGTTTTGCTCAGAGAAGCACATACCATCTGTCGAGCAACTGAAGAACAGCCTCCCATCTAACATCTACTCATGATAACTTGTGTCTGCTCTATTGAAATAATCCACCAAGGTGTTCTGTCAGGATGGAATGTAAGAGGCTGTTAAAGGTTCATAGGTGTCTAACTAGGTTAACTACCACTAGGGCTGCTACAGAAACAATGTTTGCCTGGAGGAACACCACTTGTTACCTGATGTGCTGAATGGCATGTACAGAACTGAGAGAGATAGGGAGTGTGAGGGGGCCCTTATAAGCCTAGGCATGTGACCCAAATGTGACCCACAAATTTGATTTATATAGAAAGTGATTTACTGACCGCCTCTGCCCATAAGAGACATAGGCGCCAGACTACGGGTGAATTTCTGATTACCCAACCATTGGTCCAAACTGCAGTTAGTGAGGATCTCGGCTTCACAGGGATGGGGAGCCCATTCCAGAAAATAGGAATTCTCTGTGAAACATACCTGTCTCTCAAACATGTCCTATTCATGCTGCAAGCAAAATGTAGGTATTTAGATCTAGTAGTTCTGATGCTGTTTTGCAGATGTGCAAAAGTCCATCAAAACAGGGTCTAGGGATGCCTTGTACACCTGGCAAAGATCACCTCTCTGAAGTCTGCATGATACAAAGTTAAGAAAATGGGATTTGAGGTGATCAGCATAGGACATTGTGTTTGCTCCCTGTATTGTTTTTGTAAGGAACCTTTGTGGATATTCCAGTTGCTGCATGTGTCAGGTCAGATACATACCGAAGGAGGAATTATACTCTGTGATGGGTCTGATGAGGGCCGAGTACACAGACTCTCTGGACCTACATACCATGCCTTTAATTACAAGTTGAACAACAGAGGATTTTCTTACTACCCTGAACATGCAAGTAGAAGGCTAGTTTACTACCTACATTTGTTCTCAGATCCCTGACTAGTAAAGCAACTTTTAATTTTTTTTTGGTGAATTAGGTACCTAAGGTTGCTGACTTCCCAAAGGGTACTATAATACTTGGAAATGAGTTTTAAGCCATGGCTTTGGCACCACGTTTGCTTGTACTAGACTACCCTGAAGGGTGTTCTCATCTTAGGGGGATTCACTGACTGCTTCCAGTTTGCAATCATCAGCAAACTTGGTTTTGACCTCTAAGAAGTAGCCCTGAGTGACTCCCTAGTGACTGGCCTCTTTGTGAAGGTGGTCTCATCAATCCTAACCTTTTTGGACCTATCTGTGAGTCAGGTAGCTATCCATCATGCTATGACTATTTACTTAAATTTGACAATGCCCAAGTACAGTATTGTATTAAATGCTTTAGCTAGCTCTAGGTAGGCAGTATGTACTGCTATCACTTCTCACCTTTTCAAAAAGTCTACCAGATTCAGTAAGCATAACATTCCTCTGACAAAGCCAAAGTGGGATGGATCCAAGGTCTGGAAATATCCTAGTTCCTTATTGATAATTTCCATGGTCATTCTTTCCATGGCTTTGCAAATAAGACTAGTCAGAATGATGGGTCTGTAGTTTCCAGGATCTGTTGAAAGCCCTCCCTTATGAAGGGGGATGACTGTTGCAGTCCTCCATTCTCATGGCACAAAGCCTGTTTTAAGAATATAGTTAGTGACTCCAGGGGTCCTGATAAGTAATGTTTTTTGACTGTTCAGGAGGCATTTTGGGATGCTATCAGGGCATTTGAGGCTGTGTTTTTTGCTTTAGGGATCACAGCCAGTACATGCTCTTTTAATATAGCGGGGGTGGTATGTTTGAGGATATTGGTTGGGGGTAAAGTTGGAAATTAATTTTTCCTCTAACAGATTCGCTACATTGCCAGGTTTGGTGAATGTGGCACCACTGACCATCAGTTCCTCACACTACTGTGTGTTGCTCTTGAGGTTTCTGACATAGCTGAAGAAGGCCTTATGGTTATCTTTCATCTGGGAAACTACCTTCACCTCAAACTGACTTTGTTTGACCTAATGAGCCCTATTAGGTTCCCATTTACTTTTATGAGAGAGTCTTTGTATTTATGGGAATTACCCTTCCTGATTTCTTCCATAGGTTTTTTCACTTTGTTGTATGTCTTATTTAGTTTTGGTGTCACCAGGGGGGGTTGTCTCTGGGACTAGTTACTGACTTACCCGGACAGGTAAAGCAGCATCTATGCAGCCATGGACATGGTTCTACAAAGTTTCTGGGCGCAGCTCAGCATCAGCTGTGCTGTTCTTGGTGTATGGAGGGCAGTCAATCTTGACAAACCATCACTTAATAAAAGGAAGTTTGCACTGGAATAGTTTCGAATAGTTCACAGGTGTGTTACTGTACTGAAATTTGACTTTGAATGAGACAGTTTTATGGTCAGACCTTACCAGGGAGGACAAGAGATTGGGGGATGGGTGGGGTGTGTGCAGCATCTTCCCAAATTTGTGAGTAAGAGGTCCAGTGTGTTGTAGCCTCTAGTGGGCATAGGAATCTCTGTGGCTGTAGATTTGAAGCAGTTTTGGATTCTCAGTCTATACAGGGATAATTAAAATCTCCCATGAAAAGGGTGTCAAGTTGGATGGCAAGTAGCTCCAAGTATGCACTGAGAGCTTCTTGGAACACGGAGGGTTGTCCTACAGCTGGCAAGGATATAGTACAGGATTGTGTCTATGCTGACTTGCACATGAAAGAACTCCAGTGCATCATCCTCTTTCACAAGCCTAGTCATATGCTTGCTACTGATGTATATCGAGACACCTCCACCTTTAGCTGGTCCATACGGCTACTGGTCTACAAGTGTGGAAGGTACTGAAACATTCCACTGCTGGGTAGACTCTTGCTTTAAACCATGTCTCAGTAACTGCACAGATGTCTATATTAGAGTGTGAGGAGGGTTTGGAGGGAGTGCATTTTTTTTTTATTTAGACTCCTGGCATTGAGCAGTAACAGCCTGAGATTCAGTTGAGTTGATTGTGCTATGATGGTAAGTTTGTCAATTTGGCATTACCTAAAAATGCACTATGGGAGTGAATAACGTTTTAGACAGTGTAAGAAAGTCTACAGGGGGCATATAGGTTCATAGGTAGGTACTAGACTATCGGCTCAAGGGCCTACATAAGCCTAGCCAACAAGGTTCCCTGTCTTACGCCACCCAAGAAAGTTATTTTCCTGTGCCACTGTCGAGCAGAGACACAGACGTGATCCCCGGGGTGTATTTCCTATTTCCCATCCACTCATCAAGATTTTTCTTGAAGAGTGCTAATGAAGAACTTTGCTTGACATAGATGGGTAGTCTGTTCCAGAGTATGGGAAGTCTGTGGGACAGGGGGCATATTCAGACCATCTTTACAAAACCAATGCAATATGTTAACCATATCCTTCCAAGCTGACAAATACTGGATCCCCATAGAATGACACCAGAAAGACAGCCAATTGTTAAAAATCAGTCATCTTTTGCTCACATTGTTGCATCATCCTTGGTGATGATAATAAGCTGCTCAATGCTAGGCTTATACTAGCCTGCGACACAGTCTGAGAGCTCCATAATGTTGCTCTTCTTATAGTCCAGGGAGGTATGTCTCAGGTCATTTACAGCTACATGGACCATGACGGAATCATACGGGTACCTGTGGTGTAATGATGAGTGTATGCATGATTTGGTGGATCCTGGCTCCAGATAAGCAACTGTTACCTTCTCCTTGTTCAGCCTAGTTGAAGAGGTATCCATATGTCTCACAATGAAGTCCCCTAAGATGAAAATCCTGGGATGTGTGTTTGCTTGCCTTATGGTCTCAGTGTTTGGGGCTCCAATGAGTGTGACTGTATGTTTGGTGTTAGGTGGTGTTTTTTCTGAATGCCTTTGAGCTTGCTGAGGCATAGTTTTGCCAATGGGGAGTCTAGGCGATCTTTGTCATTTAGGAAGACTTATTTTAACTCATTATATCTGAGTGATGCCTCCAGGTGCATTTGCAGTTAACTCCTACTGATGCCTCTAGGTGTAAAATATTGCTGATTCATATTTGCATCAATAATTCCAAAATCATGCTACCTACAAGGTTTTAAAATATTTAATCTTGAAGCTTACATAAAAGCAAACTCAACTGCATTAATATTTGACCTCTGTCTAATGCAGGTAAATAGATATTAACTGTTTTTATTATACTTACAGGTATTATTTTCACATTTTTCTAAATATCTCAAAAACCAAGTAACGCAGACAAAACTCCTTAGCCTTATATGAAAGCTCTCAGCAAGATGAATAAAATGATGCTGACAGTATGTGTGTAACTTGAATGGTTGGGGAGATATAGGAAGTTGTTTACAAAATATTACAAATGTAATAGTTACTGGGTTTACTGTGACACAATTCAGTTTAAGACGTAGATCCTAAAGATTATTATCACTGTAAAAGTTTGCCATTTATGTTCTTCTTTAGGCTTTTCCTGGTTAGGGGTCGCCACAGCAGAACTCCGGTCCGCTAATGATTGGCAGTAGATTTTTATGGTGCCGAGGTGCCAGCTCGACGCCCAACCTTTAATGAAGGCATTCACATTCACACGTCTTTTGAATGCCACTCGACCGCGGGGAGGACATGCAGACTCCACACAGAAGGCGCTCCAGCACAGAATTGAACAGGAGAACCTCTTACTGTGACGCGACAACGCTACCGCAGCTTCCAAAATAATTCTTTAATAATCCTTATGATTCCAAAGACATGAACATTTGTTTGAAATGTGAACACATAATTTGATTCTGTGAAAAGGCTTAGGCTCGGCCCATTGGAAGTTACAGTGCAAACTTCCTGAGCTCCAGTGGAGTGAATAAGTTAAGAACCTCAGTACATGTCAGACTGTGTGCGAGGTTTCGACGATACGAAGTGAGCTTGTATGCGAGAGTTTAGCATCCAGTGTCATTGTGTAAGTAACACCTCTCACATACTGTGACTAGTTCTTTAAGGATTCAAGTAAACATGAGACAACTGCTATAGTGTCTCAAGATGCCCATATCTGCCAAGCTACCTACAGAAAAGTTAATAAATCGCATATCTATGCTGTCCAGTCCTTTGATTAGTGAGCTACAAGACAGTGTTGTCCTGGAGTTAGAGGACTATTAAAGGTATTTTATTGGGGCAGATTATGCTTAACAGTACTAAATTATACTAACTTTAATGTTTACACAATACCGAATTCTCCTAAATCTATAGGTATTGCCACTTGACGCCCAACTAGCTGCTCTACACTTATTAGCACACAAGGTGTTTACTCTGCACTTACTGCTTTACAAGGTACTGTTTTATGGGCTGTTCTACAGGGAAAATGTGCTTTCTAGATGTTTGCTACTGTACAGGGCACTGCATACGACTGCTGTGCACTGGACAGCTCTGCGCAAATGCACCAAATTTAAAGCAGCACAGGAAAAAAAAAAAAAACTAACCAATAAGCCCTCTGGCCAATAAAATGACTACACAATGTGCCATTTTGTATGTTTCCCTATTTAGACAGGCCAATCAAACATTTTTATTACAGGTCCCTCACTACATGGTTAGCTTAGCTCCTACATCACAATACTGTTGCCTGTTACTAGATGTAAGATTCCTGGATTTCACATGGGTTTAAAAGATCTAAGGATATGAATCATAGCCACAATTTATTTTACACTGATGCATCTCTTTTGCTGGCTGGTGTCTCAAGTGCCCTGGGCCATTAGCCCTTTTGTATGGGATTACCCAGTCTATATCAGAAGCAGCTGAGATTACAGCCCATTTTTAAGCAATCATACAACTTCATTGAAATGAAAGTTATGTGTTTGTCATAAATAATATATTTGTGTTTAATTTTTTTCCAATTCAGTTTAAGTTGGTGGATCCTTGGCTCCTTCTTCTAAAGCTGTGGATCCAGGCTCTGATTCCTCTAGTCATAATCGCTTCTCTCCACTAAAGTACCTCAGATTGGGTACCTAAAATATTGATTCCCTCCTATAAAACTGGAAAAAACGCTAGGTACCACAGTTAGAGGGCATGTTAATACCACAGTAACATACACATAAAAGTTTTTAACAGAGTCTTAGGTGAGGTCATCAAAAGCTGTCAGTGACAATATTGGAAGTGGGAAGGAGGAAGGGATGTTGAACCAGATGAAAATGAGACAACAGGGATCTCTCATTATGATAAGTACATACCTTTTGTATCCAGTATTGTCTATTTTCATCTGGTTCAAATTTTGGAACATCTTGCCAAGCTGTGAAGAACACCTGGGCAGCATCAAAGAAGGACATTCCTGAGAATAGTGGAACCAAAGAAGGAACATGCTCTGGACTTATGTCCAATTTGTAATGTGATAAAGGGTATGGACCATGGATCGTGTTGCTTCTGCACAAATGTCATCAATGGGAACTCTCTTCATGACTGTCACAGAAGTAGCGATTGCTCTTGAGGTTTCATGTATAGGACTAAATCCTGATTATAAAGAAAAAATGCAGTCTGACCATAATTTGGAAATTGTGACTTTTGACATGCTTTTTCCAAATGTTGCTTTAGAAAACAATATGAATAGCTGATCTGACTTTTTGATATCCTTCGTTCAATGTAAATAGCAAGTGTAGGACATATTCTCCTATGTTTAAGACCCTAGGAATACAGACTGACAAATCAATGAACTGATTCAGATTTACTTCAGATGTCACCTTTAGTAGAAAGAAGAATAAATTCTAAAGGCCCACTTTGTTTTTATGAAAAATGAGACATGATGATTTGCAAGACACTGCGAGTAGTTCAGAGATCTGTCTACTGGATGTAAGTGCAACAAGAACCATGGTTTCCCATGATAGATACTTGAAGTCTCCTGAAGCTGTTGTCTCTAAAGACTTGAATCATGATATTCATATTGATGTCCCATTGGGGAATGGGATCACTAACTGGGGCTCTGATTAAGAAAGTACCCTTGAGGAATGCTTTGGAAATTTTGAGAGAGGCTATAGAGGTGTCATTAAGCTCTCTGTGAAAATTTGATATGGCAGCCATTTGTACCTTGACAGTGGATAAACTGGACCCTTTCTGAAAATGCTCTGACAGAAAATCTACAATTTATGGAAGAAGAGCATAAAAGTGATCTAATCCTTTTGAGGATGCCCAAAATAATTGTTTTTCTTTTTTTCATTTGTTTTGATACATCTTTTTGGTAATCTGATTTTGAGAAACAGAAATAATGTGGATCACCAAAGATGATAGCCTGGCATCTCTGGTTGTTGTAGAATTGGAAGAACCATACAGTCAAAATTAGGGATTTTAGATACAGTAGAGGCAATCTGGATGGTGACTCAGGAAATCTGGATTGCAATCCAATACCCAAGGAGGGTGTATCAGTAAGGCCAAAGGAAGGGGAACCAAACCTGCCGGGGCCAAAATGGAGCAATGATGATCACTCTGGTATTGAACCTTTGGCTTTCTGAATGAATTTTGTCAAAAATGGTATCTGGGGAAAACATAGAGGACTCCATAGGCCAATTGTGAACTACAGCATCCCCTGTTGAGTGTCCCTGTGGAGGGATTAGGAAAAAGTAACTGCTGCACTTGTTCAGATATGAGGCAAGGAAGTTGCAGCAAGGTTGGACATAGCGGCTGAAAATTACTGTCGCCACTGTCTGGTTGTGAGACCACTTGTCAGGAAGTAGAAAAGACTTCCTCAACTTGTCTACTAGCACATATGACATCCCTGGGATATGTGTTGCTATCAGAAAATGATGGAAAGAGATTGCTCATTGCCACACTCTCATGGCCTCTGAGTAAAGTGTGTATGATCATGTTCCCCCTTGTTTGTTAATGTACCAGACGATCACTGCCATGTTATCTGCCTAGATGGACATCACAACCCTGGGAGGAAGTCCTAAAAGCCAGAAATGCTAGGAAGACCACACTCCTCTGCAAGATGTTGGTGTGAAGACTGGCCTCTAGAAGTGACCACAAACCATGAATGGTCTTCCCCTTGAAATGCACCCCCCCCCCCGACTCAAGAAGGGAACAAAAGTTTTTTTTTTCTTCCATTACTGACAAAGAGGTTATCTGCCATTTGATGTGATCTCTGCACACCTGTGTGAGATAAATCTTGACATGATGAAGAGGGTGAAGACTTTGTGACTAGTGAACTGAGAGAGTCCACAATATTACTCTCATGTGGTATCTTGCCAGGGGATATAGTGCAATGGTAGAGGCCATCACTACTAACAGGCAAATAATCAACCTTGCTTGGGGAACAGACTGCCGAATAACCAGAGAGGCCACTAGGTGTAGGGATAAGTACTCTGTTGTCTGGAAGTTTGGCAATTTGGAAGACCATGTAAAATCCTATAAACTATCTGTTGTGTAGGAGACAGCTGGCTTTATGATTGATTGTATATAACTAAACATCTCTGTACCACTTCTGGAGAGTTCTGGTGTTGAACCAGTAGATCCCTGGAAAAAGCAGTAATGAGCCAATCATCTAGGTATGTGAACATGTGGACCCACTGCAGTTGCAGACGAGCTACTACCACTGGCATAACTTTTGTGAACACCCCAGGGGGCTACGGCGAGACTGACAGGCAGTGTTCTGAATTGAAAATGCTTGGCTTCCAGACAGATTCTGAGAGATCTCCTGGACTGCCTCTGAATCTTTATGTGACAGTAGACGACCTGAACAGCTACACAGCACATCCAATAGTCCTTCCTCAACAGAGGCAATATGGACTGTACTGTGATCATCTGGAACTTTATGTTGTCTTATGAATTGACTGAGACAGTTGAGGTCCAAAATTATCCTGAGGTCACCTGTCTTTTTCAGAGCTGCAAAGAACCCTGGAATAGATGCCAGATCCTATTTGGTCTCAGGGCGACCTGCTGGAGAACTCTTTTTCTAAACTTTGAATTTATTGTTGCAGATTCCTACTAACTGGACAGAAGAATGTCAAGAATCTTTCCTCTCTGCAGAATAAAAAAAGGGAATGGTACATAATCTGGTGATTATCCTTAACACTCAGGAATCCAGTGAAATACCTCACCAGGCTAGCAGGTGTAAAGATAAATGACCCCCCCCCCGACTGCTTTCAAAGTGCAACATTCAGGTAACACTTCAGGAGTGCTGGTAGGGTTTCTTGGTGAAAGGACCAGGAAACCCCTGGTTATGGGGCCTGCTCTGCCCCTAGGGCTTTGTCCATTCGAGTTGCTTCTCCTTTACCCCAGGATGGGAGGGGATCTGTCTACAGGACAGTCCTGGTGATAACTCTGATTTTCTGAACCACATCTTCTTACCACCCCTTTGATTCCTAGACAAGGCTCTCTGTGGGGTGGAGAAGCAGATTCAATGTCAGATAGGGTTCTATTGTCTTGTTCACTCCTAGCAAGAGTCTCTAACTTTTGGTACAAAAAGAGTGGAACAGTCAAACTGAGCATTAATGAAGGGCATCTTAAAGCTTTCAGCAAAATCACAGACACATCCAAGCATGCTGACGCATGGTAATTTCGACGTCTGCTGCTCTGGCTGTTACAAGTGGACAACTGGGAGTCCAATGCTTTTTGAAAATCCGCTGGTAAGTTACCCATGAGAAACTTGGTAAGGTCCTTTGTCAGGACCTTCAGAAACAATGTCATATGCACGAGGTAGTTCAGCACTCTTAAGTGCAAAGGATGTTGAAAATATGCCTGTTTCGCCAATCTGTCCAGTGTCTTTGACTCCCTATAAGGAAAATTAACGGTTCCTTTTTTGTGGCTACTGCTGTTACTATCTTGGAATCTACTTGATGCCCTTTACTCTAGTTATTCCTGTCCTTTGGAGCTACTTAAATCTCATCTGGCTTGTTAGGGACAGACTCCACTATATCAGGGTCTTTCCATGCCCACTGTGCAACAAGTTCTACAAGGGCACCAGCAAGTGATACCACCCAGTGTGCAAATGAGCCAGTACCAAAAGCCTTGAGGAGCACAGATGCATCTCGTGAAGGAGTTTCAGTGGACCAGTACCCTCATTGATTCATCACCTCATTGTTTCATCACTTCTAAAATGGCATCAAAGGTAGCATCTTCTAGTCGGGATCTAGGGAAACCTTTTCTTTTATCCAGTTCTGTGTCTTCAGTGACAGACTCTGGGGAAGAGTAAGTGCTTCTGCTTGCAAATTTGTTTTCTAGCACCTTGTCTTGTGGAATCTCAGGAAACACATCTGAATCAGACTTGGAAACAGAGTGGCGAGTATACTCTAGGCCTAAAGGCACTAACTGTCCCTGCCGATCTGAATGACAGCAGCAAATCACAGGATCCACCAGCAGTTAAGACCGATCCTAAATCAAAGGCAGCACCTGCTTCCTTGGTCAAGTCAACACCAGTTCAAAAGCCTTAAAAGCTGATGTGGCTATCGGAGCAGAGAGAACATTCCTCCTATCTAAGGACAAAGAAACTATCACAAGCTTAACTGAGGCTGGCTCAAAGGAAGATCTCGAACTAGAGCTACTGACAGCAGAGGTCCTGAAAGGTAGATATGGCTCTGAAAACTTTGGAGTCGACTCCACCACTGGGACCCTGGCAAAGAAACTTCAGCACTGAAACTTATCTTGATCAGATGAACTGGAGTTTACAGAGTAAAGGAACTTGTTAAAATTAAAGTTCCTTGAGTTGTTTGGCTCCAACTAGGATGCAACCAGGAAGGTCTGGACCCACGGGGACCAGATCTGGAGGATGGGCAGCTACCAGAGAAAAAAGGAGGAGTTACTTGGACCTGTACCCAGAGCACCCTGTGGGGACAATGCCAGGATAACCCAGCTGGATTTGTATTTTCATGAATTTTCT